>NC_085013.1:29656538-29704038 GCF_963854185.1 Sardina pilchardus
TGTCCTCTCTCTCCGTGTCGTCCTCGTCCACTTCTCTGTCCTCCACCACCTCTGACACGGGCAAGCTCCCCACGCCCCCCCCTCCTCCACCTCTCCCCGGCCCCACTCCACCCGCCTCGCCCTCCGCCACCTCCGACTCTCCGCCTCCAACCGCGGACAGCCCGACATGTGACGCTACTCTGTCACCTCCGCTCACCCCTCAGGCGTCGGTCATCAGCAGTGACCGGACGTCGTCTCCCCCCACGACTCCAGCTGCAGCAGAGATGAGTATGGAGACCTTGTACTCGTCGCCCGGCTTTCCTTCCCCCCCGCCGCCACTAGAGGTCACTCTGGAGTCCCTGTTGCAGTGTGGCAGCACCTCCCCGCTCCCACCTCCCCCTCCACCTCCTCCTCTCCCTTCCAGCCCCTCCTCGCCATCTGGCCTGCCCACGCCCCCTCCTCTGCCACCGTTGCTGGGCATGGGACCTCCATCTGCCCCCCTCTTCAGGCTGCCCTCCAGACCTGTGCAGCAGGCAGTGGGCATGGAGAAGATGACCACGCCGCCGGCCAGCCCCGGTCACCATGACAACACCGCCATGTGGCCGAGGCCGCTGATCACGGCGGAGGCTCTGCAGATGGTCCAGCTGCGGTCCGTCAAGAACCTCAAGGTGCTGGAGGACCAAGACGAGGAACCGACAGCTTTGCCCAGCGCAGGGGAACACGTGCAGGAACTGGTTCATGAGGTAAAGGTTCTGGAGCTGGAGGAACTGAAGAAGTCAGTCTTCCCTGTCCACCTGTCGCTCACTACATGCTCCAGTCCAATTGAGAATGGAATGGAATTTCCTCCTTCTCCACTGAGGGAACGCCTGGTGATTCCAGACAGGGAGAACCTTCAGATGATTCAAGACACAGAGAACCTTCAGATGATTCCTGACGCAGAGAACCCTCTGGTGATTCCAGACAATGAGACCCCTCTGGTGATACTAGACAGGGAGAACCCTCTGGTGATTCTAGACAGAGAGAACCCTCTGGTGATTCCAGACACAGAGAACCCAGTGATTATTCTAGACAGAGAGACCCCTCTGGTGGTTCCAGACACAGAGAACCCAGTGATTACTCTAGACAGAGAGAACCCTCTGGTGGTTCCAGACACAGAGAACCCAGTGATTACTCTAGACAGAGAGAACCCTCTGGTGGTTCCAGAGATTGCCAGTGTCGCTGAGGCTGTGGAAAAGGGCCCAATGTGCAACGGACAATCCGGCGATCACGTCTCAGAAGCTCATGATGAGTCTACTGGAGAGCCATCAGTGCAGCCAGATGACAAAGCCATGTCACTGGAGAGTCAGAGTCTCCCCACAGCCTCTCCTGTCACCCCTCTAAAGGAGAGTCAGAGTCCCCCCACAGCCTCTCCTGTCACCCCTCTAAAGGAGAGTCAGAGTCCCCCCACAGCCTCTCCTGTCACCCCTCTAAAGGAGAGTCAGACTCCCCCCATGGCCTCCCCTGTCACCCCTCGAAAGGAGAAGCCCCCCGTCTCCCCCAACAAGCCCAAGCTCTCATTGTTCGTCCCTCTGCTCCCCACGACGACATCCTTGGAGTGTGTCCAGGTGCTGACCGCCGAGAGCCCAGTCGCCTCCAGCCCGGTCACCTCCAGCCCTGTCGCCTCCAGCCCAGACGGCCCCCCTCTGTTCGAGGTCAGCGGCGGGCAGTGCTTCACACTGCACCAGGAGGACGGAGAGGACAGCGACTCGGGCAGCTCCACGCCCATGCTGCTGACGCAGAGGAGGGACTCGCTGAGCAGCGAGCTGTCGTCCGAGGGGATGCCCCCGGGGATGCACATCCAGGACCTGCTGATCCAGGAGCAGGACCTCGGCCTGAGCGACGAGAGGAGCACGTCGGACGAGGATGACCAGGCCGCCAGCTCGGGGTCCTCCGGCTCCAGGGAGGAGGAACAGGGTGAGTTAAACTACTGGGCCTTTTGGTTCTAGGAGGAACAGAGGGAGTTAAACTACTGGGCCTTTTGGTTCTAGGAGGAGGAACAGGTAAGGGATAATCAACGACGCGCCGTGCGTTTATAGGAAAATAATGCACGTTCGAAGTGGTAATAAGGACCCGACGCCGCAGGCGGAGGGGACTTTACACTTCGATAAGTGCATTATTTCCTATAAACGCACAGGGCGCGGAGTTGATTATCCCGCTTATACCACTGCTACTATCATTTTCGTTTATATTGCCGCCGTCTTAGATACAACATTGCTGTTTTTACCGTTACATTCACATTGGCGAATTAATATTCAAGTGTAATAAGCCCAAAAGAAGGGAACTACTTCATAGCCGTGCGGTATATAGAAAAATAATGCACGTTCCAAATAGCGCATCACAATAGGAAATTTGACCAAGCAGTGGTATAAGGTGAGTTAAACTACTGGGCCTTTTGCTTTTAGGAGAAGGCAGGAGGAACAGAGTTAAACTACTGGGCCTTTTGCTTTTAGGAGAAGAGAGGAGGAACAGAGTTAAACTACTGGGCCTTTTGCTTTTAGGAGAAAGGCAAAGAAAAGCCCAATCCTGCTTCCTTCATGGTGCATCACATTTATTGAACTGACATTTTGATCACTTAGATGAGATCAGATGGGATTAGATTCAACTTTATTGTCATTGTGCAGAGTACAAGTACAAAGACAACAAAATGCCGTTTATGTCTAACCAGAAGTGAAAAAAACAATGTGATATACAGGTGGTACAAGTATAGACAGGTGGTTCATTTACAGGACAAGAAATATAGTGCAGTGTAGACAGTAGTATACTTTACCATCACTCTGAAACGTCAGGTCAGACCTCTAGAATCCCTCTGAAACGTCAGGTCAGACCTCTAGAATCCCTCTGAAATGTCAGGTCAGTAAATGGACTGCCCTGTGGAGGAGGAAGTGTTGTGCTTTTCTTCCCGTTGTCTTCTGAGTTGTTTTAGTGAAATAGCTGTTCCTGCAATACACTCCATCAAGGTGGGCAGGCTCCTCTCATGTGTTGTTTCTATGGAAAGCTAGTCTATCAAATGGAATAAATCCCTGAATATGAAAATACACAACAAGTGATTAAGAACGAACATATTGAACTTTCATATTTGGGAAGGATGTTTAGATGCAATATACATTTATTTTAGAGTTATGAATATAAATATTTAATTTGCCATCAAGTCTGTATTTCCTCATTTCCCCACTGAAGTACAGAACTATTGCACGCTGACCAACTAGGAGATCACGTTAGCTAACAACACCACACGATACAGCACAATGTGGACTTCCAACCGATGCGTCCTCGTTAGAATGTAAACAGCTCTAGAAGTCCCTGGTCGCTGTGTGCACTATAGCTGTGGCTCTCGCTGCCACAGTAGGTGGGTGGGTGGTCAGTCATGAATAGCGGGCAGCCCCCCCCCCCCCCTCTAAAGCAAGCTGAAGCTGTCTCTCTGTGGGCTGCTGTGATCCCCCCCCATCCCTCCCCCCGACCTCCTTATGGTCAGTGATGACACACAGCTTATTGAGCTTTACTGTAGCCTCTAACACACAGCAGCATCCTCCCCCACAGATAAGTACAGCCAAGCAAGCCATCTTCCTCCAGCATAACTACTGTAAAAATGAGGGTCTCTCTTCATCCCTCTCTCTCTCTCTCTTTCTCTCTCTTCATATCTTCCTCCAGCATAACTAAATGAGGATCTCTCTCTTCATCCCTCCCTCCCCTCTCTCTCTCTCTCTCTCTCTCTCTCTCTCTCTCTCTCTCTCTCTCTCTTTCTCTCTCTTCATATCTTCCTCCAGCATAATACAGTACAGCATAATACATATACAGTAGTTGGACCTCTCGTTCTCTTATTCTAGCTGTTGTTGGCTTGCGTGCTGATTGGTCAGGCTTGAGTGTTCACTTGACTGTATGAATTTAAGGAGCGCGAGAGGAACGTAGCGAGAGCGGGAGACGAGGAGACGAGAGATGGAATATGCTCCAGTAGCCTCTGGGGTTCCCTACTGTACAGATGGAGTGGAGAGAGAAGGAGAGAGAAAGAGAAGGAGGAATCCAGAGAGGAAGAAAGAGAGATGGAGGGAGAAATATAGGGAGGCAGTGAAAGAGAGAGCGAGGGGTGGGGAGGGGGGGCTGAGCAAGAGACATGCGTAATCGCAAAAGCAGAGTGAATAAATAATTTAAAGCATGGAAGAGTTGGGGAGCCTTCTGCAGGCTTCTCACTGAGTGAGTGTGAGAGTGTGTGTGTGTGTGTGTGTGTGCTCTGGTGGGGGAACTGCAGCTGACATGCGTCTCTCTGTCCCCCGGCTGTGGTAGGCGTGGTGGCGGACTCTCCCCACGGTAGCGCCACACTGGACGCCAGCAGCACCAGCAGCACCAGCAGCATCAGCTCCAGCGGGGCGCACGGAGACATGGGCACCCCCACTCGCCCCCGCACCACCGAGGACCTCTTCGCCGTCATACACAGGTACAGCACAGCTCCCAGCGCTCCTACACGCGTCTTCTGCTGTCGCTTATGGTGTCTCTTGTTGTTCAATGTTATCATCTCCTTACACACTCATGTTGGATCTTTCTTCTGCTGTCTCTTATGGTGTTCAATGTTATCACCTCCTTACACACTCATGTTGGATCTTTCTTCTGCTGTCTCTTATGGTGTTCAATGTTATCATCTCTTTACACACTCATGTTGCATCTTTCTTCTGCTCTGTCTTATGGTGTTCAATGTTATCATCTCTTTACACACTCATGTTGCATCTTTCTTCTGCTCTCTCTTATGGTGTTCAATGTTATCACCTCCAAGATCAGATTTGTTGTTGGGGTTTTTTATTATTGATTTAAATTGATAGGGTTAATTTTTGTATTACTTTTAATTTGAGTAGGTCAGTTTCTAACTGTTTTGAAGTTGTCTTGCTCATGTCAAGATGCCTGATACCTCAGAGGTTATTTAATTACTATGGAGAAAACTAATTGACTTATGCGTGTTTATTAATTAGATAATGAACAATTTATCAGCTTGCTGTGGGTGCCCTGGTGCAGTCCCGTGACCTCTAGATGGCTTAGCTAAGTTAATTGCTTTATGGAAATTAATCTGGAGAGATACTTGGCTGGGTGAGAGGTGTTGAGTAAAAATCAATTCTGAGGTCGATACGCACATTTCACTTCAAAGTCTCCCACCTTAGAGAAACACATGTTCCCACTGAGTTATAACAGCAGGCACAGTATTTATACAGCATGTTTGTATCTGTTACTGTTGCATTACAATACATTTAAATCCCCCCATCCCTGGAGTGAGTTTCATTTCCTGTGACATGGCTTCATCATTGGAGGTGTTGACTTTGATATGTCCTGTATTTCTACTATGTCCTGTATTTTTACTTCCTGTATTTCTACTTTGATATGTCCTGTATTTCTACTATGTCCTGTATTTGTACTTCCTGTATTTCTACTTTGATATGTCCTGTATTTCTACTATGTCCTGTATTTTTACTTCCTGTATTTCTACTTTGACATATCCTGTCCACGTCTGCTTACATGTCTGTCCTCTTCTGTCCACTCTCTGAAACGTTCTTGTTCCGCTGGAGCAGTGGCAGGCGTCAGACTGTGAACGCCCGCATACAGGCGTGGAATGAGCTGGCTAATAACCGGGTAATTGGCTGGTGATTGTGTCCCTTTAACTAGACTAAAGGAGACCGCAGAGACTAGCGGCTATTAGCCCCCCAGAGCACCAAACTCCCCCCTCAACTCCCCTGTAGAGAGTACTGTAGTACTGGATAGCTGTGCTTGTGCTGTGGGTGTGACGTGTAGATCGTAGATGTGCACCAGACTGATGGTGTGTACAGTATGAAACGTGAGATGTGGAGTTGTACTTCATAGATGGTAGATGTGTTCCAGACTGATGGTGTGTACAGTATGAAACGTGAGATGTGGAGTTGTACTTCATAGATGGTAGATGTGTTTCAGACTGATGGTGTGTACAGTATGAAACGTGACGGGCTGTGCTTCCTAGGCTCGTGTAGTGGCACAGAGAGAAGAGACACAGCTGTGTAGAGAGAAGAGACACAGCTCTGTAGTGGCACAGAGATACTGTAAGAGACACAGCTCTGTAGTGGCACAGAGAGAAGAGACACAGCTCTGTAGTGGCACAGAGATACTGTAAGATACACAGCTCTGTGCCCTGGAGGCCGTACACTGCGCACTTTTATTCTTAGCACTTTTTGACACAGTCAATATGCATTAATCAAAGTTTAATATCCCGCATAGAAATTTACATGCTTTGGTGCCTGCCGGCTAGCGCTTGCTATTTCTATCGTGACTGAAATGGAATAAGTGGTGTACCTGGACCGCAGCTTTTAGTCGCTCTCTCTCCGACGCACTGTAGGAGCAGCATAAATATTTGAATCAAAGCGTCAGCATGCAAGTTAATACCCGCATGGCAGTCTCACCTAGTAGGCTCTGTTTTGGGTTAGCGCTGAACTCTTAGCCTGTCTGAAGCCAGCTGGAGCTAGTTCACTTACTGTAAGAGATAAACATGAGTTGTGTGTTTCTCCTAGACGATTTACAGTACGGCATAACCTCTGTGCTCAGGGAAGCAGATAAGTAGTCCAAGGAACTTTGAAGTGTTCCTAAGAGTGTAGATGGATATATATTTAAAGCATACATGTTTATTTAAGGCATAAATTAATTCCTTTTCATTGAAAGAAGTAACCAACCCATCTCCTGTATGGAGAATCAAAGAAGCTCTTTTAGTTGAGATCAGCATTGTGGGCCTGTGGTGTGTTGTTTCTCCCCTCTTAGTTGAGATCAGTATTGTGGGCCTGTGGTGTGTTGTTTCTCCTCTCTTAGTTGAGATCAGTGTTGTTTGCCTTGTGGTGTGTTGTTTCTCCTCTTAGTTGAGATCAGTGTTGTTTGCCTTGTGGTGTGTTGTTTCTCCTCTTAGTTGAGATCAGTGTTGTGGGCCTGTGGTGTGTTGTTTCTCCTCTTAGTTGAGATCAGTGTTGTGGGCCTGTGGTGTGTTGTTTCTCCTCTTAGTTGAGATCAGTGTTGTTTGCCTTGTGGTGTCCAAAGGTGTTGTTTTTCACGCCCAAGAACAGCAGTGTCATGGCATTGACCTCATTACTGTTCATTTCACTTCTCGCTTAATTACAAGTGCCTACTGGCCTCTTGAGTAGGACTGTGTGTGTGTGTGTGTGTGTGTGTGTGTGTGTCAGCTTTAAGTGTGGAGAGTCCTTTATAGCCACTTAGATGTGTGTGTGTTTGGGTAGAGAGTTCAGCACATAGAGGCGTTTAGTGTGGCGGTAAAACAGTGAGGAGGGCAGTGCGGTAGCTGCAGTGTCTGACCATCACCCCTCTGTTCTGCTCTTGTCCACTCCGCAGGTCAAAGTGTCTCACCATCACCCCTCTGTTCTGCTCTTGTCCACTCCGCAGGTCAAAGAGGAAAGTTCTGGGCCGTGGCGACTGTGAGGAGCTGCTGCTGTCCTCGCCGTCCCCCCCGGTGACCCCGACGGGGTCGTCTCCCGGGGCGATGGCGGCGCCCCCCCCCTCCCTGTGGCTGGGGCGTCCGGCGGGGTCCATCCAGCGCAGCCTGCGGCGCTCGAGCACCAGCAGCGACAGCTTCAAGGCCCTGCTGCTGAAGAAGGGCAGCCGCGCAGAGGGAAGCTTCCGCATGTCCGCCGCAGAGATGCTCAAGTGCACCGACCCGCGCAAGCAGCGGCCGCCAAGGACCGACGCCTCCTCCTCATCCTCCTCCTCCTCCTCTTCCTCCGCGTCCTCGTCAGAATCCGCTCAGCCGCCCTCGTCCTCGTCCTCGTCCTCCTCCTCGCCCTCCCACACGGCGACGCCCGGTCCGGTGGAGAACGGCGTGAGCGGAGACTCGTCCCGCCTGTCGCCTGGACGCAGTCGCCGCTCCGTGGTGGAGGAGTGGTGGAGAACCGAGGGCCTGACCCATCACCTCGCCTCCTCCTCCTCCTCCTCCTCCTCCTCCCCCGGCCACTGCGCCTCCTCTTTCTCCTTCTCCCCCACCTCCCCCACCTCCCCCGGCGCCGTCTTCATGCCCCCGGGCAAGTCCGCTCGCTCGCGCACGCCCCCGTCGGCCGCTAGTAGCCGCTACAACGCGCGCGGCCGCATCCCCAGCAGCCCCATGACGGCCATCTGCGAGCGCGAGGGAGAGCTGGCCGAGATGAGTGACGGCTACGAGGACCAATGGGAGCCCAGCGCCAGGACAATGGGGCAGCACCGCAGCCCCTTCAGCCTGGCCCTGAGCCCCGGACCCACACTCTGCAAGGGGGGCAGCGCTTAGGGCCGGAGACCCCCCCCCCCCCCCCGAGACTGCACTGCGCCTGCCGCAAGGGCGCTTTTAAAGACTCTTTAGGATTTAACCACAATTTCACTCTGGACCTCTAAAATCACCTCATTTCTGACTTTTTTGTTTGTTTTTGTTCCTTTTGAGAAATGGCTCGTGCTAGCCCACCATTGAACACACTCACGCCAGCTCTTAACTGTCATCCCTATTGGTTCAGCTGCTTTTCCTTGTCCCTCCATTTTCCTCTGCGATAGCGGCCTCACCTCACAAGAAGTTAGCACGGAAGCTAGCACCGTTTCCCCCCCTGTGACATTAACACTGTCGGCCCTTTTTCCATGTGTCACGTCTCTTACGTTTATGCTTGTTTTGCAGGTTAGGGTGTTTGGGTACTTTTTAGGCTTCCTGTTGGCTGTGATGAGTTGGACTTTTGAAGAGGTAATATGAGTGAGAGCGGGGAATGAGGGAGTTGAGTGGTTTGGATTGGAATGTTGTAGCAGGGATACATTATTATATGCATATAGAGTTTGGCTGGAGTTAGCTCTTGGCTAACTAAAAGTTAGCGGGGTGGTGGTGGTGGCATTCTTCACAGTGATCCAAATGTCACGACGATGGTGTTCTAACGAGTTGAACTCCGAGTAGGTGTCGGGAGTGGAGCGCTCCATGCTGTGAGAAGGAGCTGAGAGATGGGATGGGAACGTTCATTAGCTGGGGAAGAGAAGGTGAGGAAGAGACACAAGGAAGGACTCTTTGCAAAGGGGGTTTGTGGAGAAGCTGGTAGAGCTTTTGTTTCAGATTGTAGATTTGCACTAAATTACTGTCTCTTTTCTGACGTGTGCCGTCGTGTTCAGCAGTCCTTGATTCGAGTGGGGATCCAGTTAAGCAATTGAGCTTCTGAATACCATTGAGTTTTATTAAAGGTATTTAGTAGCCATGTCTGAAAGTAAAAAACAAAATGACATGCAGTTAAAACGTATGCTGTATATATTTACCAATAATATTAAGCCCTATTATCCTGTAAGTCTTAGACTTCTTTTCTATCATTGCCCAAAGTCAGTACTTTGATTCATGATAGCATGTGGTTGCTATGGACATAACCATGAATAAAGATAAGCATTTTTAAAAGGAAATTACTGGGCCATACCTTGTAAAAACAATCAACGCTTTAATGAGATTCAAGCCCCTACACACACACACACACACACACACACACACACACTCATCCAATTTTATTATCCAACAGATGGTTTCGTAAATGAGTAGGACAATGTCAATATCAATGTCAAGCAACACCCATGTCCTTTGTCATTGGCCTTGGAGAAGAAGAAAAAGATCCCAACTTTGTAAATTTTTTTATACCTTTTATTTTGAACAGGGGGAGTACTTTGTAGTGTTTAGCACACTGAGATCCCAGACAATCCCAGTTGTATAGAGAGAGTACTAGGTGTGGGCCTCTGGGTGCAGAGGCAGGAGCTAGCGCTACCGAGAGGTGAAGCCTGTATGCTGACCTGAAGTTTATCTGTAATAAACAACATGGTGGTACTCATGTGTGGTGTCCTCTGCTGCCTCACATCACAGATATATGGATTAAAGGGACGCTTCCCAAACTTTACCTTCAGGCCCCGTGTGAACATCACAGATATATGGTTAAAGGGATGCTTCCCAAACTTTACCTTTCAGGCCCGTCTTTGACAACAAAAAAGAAAACGTGCCTTCCATCCCAAACTCATGGCACGATGATTTGAGTTATTTCCTGTTTTTAACTAGCCTGGCTAACGCCTCCCACTTCTCAAATGAGACGTGGTCTGGCAACCAGACGTTCATTTTCTCGTATTTGAAAAAATGCCCAGATCCGTTCATTGGGCGCCACGGATGTCTATCAAATGCGCATAGCTCACCCAACTCGTTCGTATGCAACGCTAAGGGCTGCCATAAATCCTTTGGCGTCGAATGTAGACACAAGAGGGCAACGGAACCTTCTCGGATGTTCTGTGATTGGTTCGCCAACATCAGGCGAACATTAGGGCGTTAGTTTCCAGACTGGCTTAGCAGCGGGATTGAAATCACCGCGCAAGGCAGTATGGGAAAACCCAGGCTAGTTTTTAACTGCAAAATAGAGACATATTTCTACAGTATAAAGACAGCTTTAGATATATATCTATAGCTGCTCCGGCTTCTTACAGCTCATCAAAAATAATTTCAAAACATATTTACAGGACATTATTGAATAAGATTGCTAGTTTTTCGTATAGCCAATATGGCAGTTGTGAGTATCTGCTAATCAAGTGTGTTTATTGTTTGCTAGTCATGTTGCTACTTTTAGATGTAACCACAGTGATGTCTCCTCAAGCACATCAGTAATGGTGACCCTCCACCTCATGGTGCAGAGATTTGATCATGTGTGTCTGTCCTCTCCTGTATGCTTTTGCATTCTAAAAACATGGTGAAGTATATTTGAGTACAACACAAATGTCTTTACGTAGACCTCTCGAAATACACAGTTGCTTAAAAACATCCCTTTCATACTGTAATCCACGGACCCCTGACACACGTAGGGGATTGAGCTTCCCTGTGCGCTCCGTAGTGTTTGTCTTGAGGTGGAGGGAGTTGCCATGGCCACGCTCCTCAGACGACAAGTAGGAATTTCCTGCATTTCCGGACGCTGGGGTTGGCAGTAAGTGATGCATGGCTGTACACACTGGACCAGGAAGGACCAGAGAAGCACTTCCTGATCCGTGGTGAAACCAACACTTCTTTTTTTCATTTGATTTTTTTTCAGGAAACTTGCCTGAAAGAGGACACATACAGTACAGTACCCAAACCAGTCAAGCACCAGAGCAACACATTCCTATACTGATACTCTTGCACATTTGTGGTGAGGAATGAAACTGATATGAACATCTATTCCTTGTGCTGTTTTAAAGGTGCTCTAAGCCATGTTGGATAACATCACATCTGCTGACGTTCAAACAAAACCGTGAGCTACAGTAGCTCGCCCCTTCCTCCTGTACAACTGAACTCTCCATCTCGTCTGGGATTGGCTGGACCAGTTGATCATGTGTCATGGTCCAGGCTGGACCAGGTTGATTTGGTGGCCATTTCTGGAGCCTGGGCTGTCCACAGAGACCGCGTTTTTTAACAGCGTGTTCAGAGCACGTGCAGCTGGCAGATGGTGAAGAGATGTTTGCAGTATGCGGCAAAAAATGTTTTAGCTTAGAAACCGCATAACATCGCGTACAGTACCTTTAACATGCTATATACTGCCTCTGCATAACATCGCGTACAGTACCTTTAACATGCTATATACTGCCTCTGCATAACATCGCGTACAGTGCCTTTAACATTCTATATACTGCCTCTGCATAACATCGTGTACAGTACCTTTAACATTCTATATACTGCCTCTGCATAACATCGCGTACAGTACCTTTAACATGCTATATACTGCCTCTGCATAACATCGCGTACAGTGCCTTTAACATTCTATATACTGCCTCTGCATAACATCACGTACAGTGCCTTTAACATTCTATATACTGCCTCTGCATAACATCGCGTACAGTGCCTTTAACATTCTATACCGCCTCTGCATAACATCGCGTACAGTACCTTTAACATGCTATATACTGCCTCTGCATAACATCGCGTACAGTGCCTTTAACATTCTATATACTGCCTCTGCATAACATCACGTACAGTGCCTTTAACATTCTATATACTGCCTCTGCATAACATCACGTACAGTGCCTTTAACATTCTATATACTGCCTCTGCATAACATCGCGTACAGTGCCTTTAACATGCTATATACTGCCTCTGCATAACATCGCGTACAGTGCCTTTAACATTCTATACTGCCTCTGCATAACATCACGTACAGTGCCTTTAACATGCTATATACTGCCTCTGCATAACATCGCGTACAGTACCTTTAACATGCTATATACTGCCTCTGCATAACATCGCGTACAGTACCTTTAAAGGAATATGCCACCCAAAAATGAAATTAAGCTAGTCTCGGTCACCCCCAGAGTTAGAACATTGAAACAGTGCTGCTTTGGGAGCAGCGATTTTAGCTTTAGCTTAGCACAGTTGCTGTAGATGAAGGGTGTCAGTGAGCACGTCCTCCAAAAAAGTGACCGAGACGTCTACATTTTTTTCTAAATATATCTTGGGAGCCGTGTGTTCAAAACGAGTACAAATCATAAATCGAACGAGGCTATTACCTGGGCAGATCTTTACTTGGAACTATATTCAGCCTCATCGCCGGCGAAGCACCGCTAGCTAGGCGCAAAGTTCTACAAGACTGCTACGTGAGAACTTTGCGCCTAGCTAGCGGTGCTTCGCCGGCGATGAGGCTGAATATAGTTCCAAGTAAAGATCTGCCCAGGTAATAGCCTCGTTCGATTTTGCATTATGATTTGTACTCGTTTTGAATACACAGCTCCCAAGATATATTTAGAAAAAAATGTAGATGTCTCGGTCACTTTTTTGGAGGACGTGCTCACTGACACCCTTCATTTACAGCAATTGTGCTAAGCTAAAGCTAAAAACGCTGCTCCCAAAGCAGGAGAATGCCCGGACGGATTTTAACCGGGGTTTTTTCACTGCTCTAACTCTGGGGGTGACCGAGACTGGCTTAATTTCATTTTAGGGTGGCGTATTCCTTTAACATTCTATATACTGCCTCTGCATAACATGGCGTACAGTACCTTTAACATTCTATATACTGCCTCTGTCCTGAGGGCAAAACATGACCTGATTTCACTAAACCTCAGAAAGAAGGCAGCTCATATAAATTTTAAAGTAGAAATCTATTTTGCATGAAGGAACAAACTGTCAATCATAAGGTTAACGTAAAACTGGTTTCCCTGCTGTTTTCTGTAAACAAATACCTCATAATTCAATGGACAACATTCAGCTTCCTCCATAAAATGCTGGTTAGTCAGACCTCACTCAGTAGCACATTTTATCAAAAAGTTCCAGTGTGGGATTGAGTGTGTGTATGTGTGGAGATGTGTGAATGTTTGTGTGTAGTCTGTGTATGTGTGTAACTGTATGTCGGATGTACAAAGGAAATCAAGTCAATGGAAAGTCATGTGTGGCTGTCTGTCTTCAAGACAAGCGGCAACATTCAATACTAAACGATGAAGCCAACATGGAAGGTCCATAACCTGCAGTACCTTAAAGGCCCATCAGGGGTGGGTTCCAAGAGTGAGTCCAGAACCCCTAGTTACAGTAAAATGTCCAACTTCACAGCAGAAATGGATATACAGTCTGGTATCCAAAACGGTTTGGACTAAAAAAAAAAAAGATTTTCTTTTTTAATGACAACTCCCAACTGTTTAAATGGTAGATTCCATTTAAATTACATTTAACATGAATGAGCTGAAGGTTCGAAACAAGATGACGGACCAAACACGTCACTAACGGCTGTGTTGGTATGTTACCTGTTTGACTTTTAACCGCATAGATTTTTCAGAAGTGAGAGAGCAAGAAAGAGACACTGTTCTAGCCAATAGTATAGTTATTGTAACAAGCAATAATGTCTGGTGTGAATTATGAGTTGCCTGTCAGCCCCTTAGCCCGTTGGCTTACATCAGGCAGCAGAACAAACATGGCGGCGCCCTTACTTGGGAAAATCCGTTTAGCTCATTGTGACGTTGCTGAACCCTACTGAGATGAACATTCAAAGGCGTCCTTCAGCAACAAGGTCACAAAGCATGCTTGTTACGTTATGGTAACTTATTACAGTGTTATTTCTCAACAGTAAATGATCATTAAAACAATCAGGTGTGAACTGGTAATCAATTCCACTGATGGGTACAAAGATAAAGGACCGTAAACGCCAGCCGACTGCTGATATTAGCCAATTGTTGATCATTGATGATCATTTTGAGCATAGATTTACACATCGTCACAATGTGGTAAACACATTATCCATCAACACCTGCTCTTCATATCACCTATGGGTGGCGCCACAAAGGGTATGACCACTAACTTACACAGGCTCAATACAACTCAAAGCCTACATCATCTCACATGGCTGATGGCTGATGGCTGTTGGTAAGTTTTGTGCCAACAAATGTGTGGTTAGCTGGCATTGTAGACTTAAAACTATTGGATTCATTAATCTATCAAAAATCCAAATAGAACATTTATCAACAAGATACCAGCGTTATGTAGCTTCTGCACTAAAATGATTTTTGAATGATGAAAAGGTTTTCAAGCACACTCTGAATGCATTCCCTTTAACCTCAACACATTACTTACATTTCAGTGCAAGTGTAGTTAAAAAACAGAGACGAAGCATGTTTGGTATAATTTCTTCCCTTTATAATATAAAAGAAAGTAAAAAAGGTGAACCTATATGCAGCATTAAACAATTCATATTTACATTTTCAATAAAAAAAAAACATTCTGAGAGTAACTTGGTCACATCAGAGATGTGCTCCATATGAATACCGTATAATACAACTATTGAGGACCTGACGGGGGGTGAGTAGGTGAAATCTTGTTAATAATCAGGCAAAAAGATGGTGTCAGACAGTAACACTCACACATCTAACTGTCACTTGATATAAAAGTTTAAAATCGCCATAAAATGCCCAAAGCACAAATCCGCTTCCTCAGGCACGTTCCAGGACCCAGAAGAGGGAATTAGACGATTTCTTTCGACAGAGCAGCTTTCTTATACTCGGACTCCAGAGCCAGCTTTTCATTACGGTCCGAATCTTCGCCCTCTAGTGTCTGATCAGGGCGGCGTCTTTGGAGGGATATAAGAAAGTTGTCTGGTTTTTTGATAACAAGCAAATATGGGACCACTGCAGTGTATTAGTGCATACAATCACAATCAAATACAAACACTAAGTAGACTCACCTGGAGCACGGTGGGCACGGGAGCTGGAATCGAGGCTGCTTCTCGCAGTCCTGCACGGTGTCGGGCAGCGGGATGCCGCTGGTCTCGGGCAGCAGTAGGCACAGGGCCGCGCCCAGGAAGGGCCCGCTGCTGTAGCAGATCATGGCGGGCAGCGGGATCGCGCCACGCGGCGCCACCACGGCGTTCACGATGCAGCCGATGCGGTAGCACACGTTCACCATCCCAAAACACTTCTGTCTTTGAGGGGACACAAGGGGGGACAATGATGCGCTAGCACACGTTCACCAGCCCAAAACACTTCTGTCTTTGAGGGGACACAAGGGGGGACAATGATGCAGAGGATCTCAGGGTTAGGAAGTGGATCTCAGGGTTAGGAAGTGGGTCTCAGGGTTAGGAAGTGGATCTCAGGGTTAGGAAGTGGGTCTCAGGGTTAGGAAGTGGGTCATCCTCACAACATATGGGACAGGAGATCCTGTATCATACATAGACAGACACTATTAAGGCCTCAGCTGTGGCACAACCGGCTGTGGCACCAGAACCGTATGCTGCATGGCGACCCGGGTTCGGGTCTCACCCCGTGGTCCTTTTCGGGTCTCACCCCGTGGTCCTTTTCGGGTCTCACCCCGTGGTCCTTTTCGGGTCTCACCCCGTGGTCCTTTTCGGTTCTCACCCCGTGTTCCTTTTCGGGTCTCACCCCGTGTTCCTTTTCGGTTCTCACCCCGTGTTCCTTTTCGGGTCCCACCCCGACTCTCTCTCCCTCCTCCTGTCATTCTCTACTGCCCTGACTCTGAATCAACACACGCAAAACCAACATTCTCCTGCTGTTATGCACATCTACCATCTCTACACGCGCATGCGCACCTGACTCAGGATCAACACACGCATGCATGGCATGTTGTCCACAGTGTGTCCAAGAAGAGTGAATACTTTCCCTCCTCCAGTGATCTGACCCTCTCCACGGAGTCATCCCATAGTAATGCCCTCAGGAGGCTGCTGATTATTCCATTAGTAATGGCTTCAGAAGGCTGCTGAAAGCTTTCTGCTCCAATTGTGACATTCATTAGTAACAGATACCCTGATGGTGGTGTTTCTCAGTGTAGAGGCTTCTATGATACTCGTATAGTACATCACAGACAGATGCAGACTTTTGAACCGTATAAGAAAGAAGCATTTTAACCATGCTGATTAGGTGCAATAGGTTACTCTCATAAACTCCTGCAGATGTTCTTCTGTACAATGCTGAGTTCAAAAGTACAAAAGTTGCTCATCAAACTACCGGCGCATCTGACCAATAACACCAAATAGATTACTATTTAGATTACTAGAGGTCTGCCAACACTTAACTTGACAAAACGGTCGATTTAGTTTGGCACGGAATTGACATTCTTAATCATGTGGCGTGTCAATGACAAGCCAATGTAGTCAATGCCAAACTTACCTGATGACTGTGGGGAAAAGCTCTATGCCATAGAGGAGGGACACACAGGTGGTGGACTGCAATGCCAAACTTACCTGATGACTGTGGGGAAAAGCTCTATCCCGTAGAGGAGGGACACACAGGTGGTGGACTGCATGCACAGCTTGGCCATGAGAGCCAGGGTCATCACCAGCCAGGGCAAGTCTGGGACCAGAGAAGGAACCGGAGGTCATGTCGGACAGTCTTACAAAGCTTACAGATATTACCTTTACAAGTACAAGGTAGTAAAACACTGTGTGTACACAGAATCTGTGCTGTAAACCACTTACGTTTCAAATACGTCTGACTAATACGTCTGACTAACACTAATACTAAACTAAAGCCTAAACCTTAAACTAAACTGCTAATACTAAAGAGTAGTATTAAATACACAACTACAGCTAAAGTCATGTAAAAGAATCGGAAGAGGCCTGCGGTATAGGAATGTGTCTCAGCAATTTCAAACTGGCAGTCTGCAAGAGCTCTGGCACTGAGGCGGCTTGTTTATAGTGAGCCAAATGAGGCATGGCCTTGGCAGGGCCAGAGCCTAGTCAGATGTCAAAGAGAGAGTTAGCTATTCAAGAACTCATGTGAGCGCGGCTACTGGAGATTTCGTCCCGTTGTGCATGCGCTGGAGTCCGACTGAGAGAGTTAAAGTTCAGTCGACAGTTACGTGATGTAGTATGCCACGTGTCAGGCATTTCCCTCTTAATTATAAAACCCACCTCAGGGTTTCAATCAGCCTATTGTGCCAGGGCAGTCTACACACATTGCAAAGTTAATATTATATAAATCATTCACTTGTTAGAATAAAAAACGCTGCATCCTATGATCTTGGAAAGTAAAACCCACAAATGACACAATGGAAGAATGTCTTTGCCCCTTGGCATCCACATTCAACACTATTTAGTGCTAAGACAGTATCCAGTTAGTGAAAAACCAACTAAAAGGGTGACGATCCTACCCAATCATCAACGTTACATGATCCAATATAAAGCATCACGGGTGCATGTTAGCAAAGTCAGAGAGTTAATTTTGTGCATAATTATGTTAATGCAGCGTCCGAATGAGTTTAAAATATTACAGTTTGTTATTAAATTAAAACATGACTCTGGAGTACCAACAATCTAGGGTCTATTTACAGTAGTGTAGGCCTACTGTTAACATACTAAAACGTTCCGATCTTGCAGTGCATCTTACAATACAAAAATGACTTTCTGATTAGATGCTACCTTAACTCGAAGCCAGGCAATTTGCTTCACCAAAGTAACAGACACAAACCTGGTGCTCCCAAACTCCTCAAATGTATCTTGTTGCTTTTATATGTACTGTATGTGTAGTGTCACATTACTGTAGAGTGCACTTCTCTTTTCTCTCCTTTTGTCAAACTTACCACAGAACCTGGAGACCAGCAGCGACAGCAGGCTGGAGATGCCGCTGACCAGCAGGGAGATCATGGTGAACGGCCTGCGTCCACACCGGGCCAGCAGCAGGGGTAGCCCCAGCGAGGGCGCCTCGGACAGCCCCGAGAAGAACTGCGCCAGGTAGATATTTACCCCAAAGTGCCCCACGCTGAAGGAGATGCCGTAATAGGTGAGCGCCGAGGCCAGCCTGTGACCAAGGGACAGGGAAGGAAAGACAGACAGACAGACAGACAGATAGACAGACAGATAGATATTTTATTCAAGACAGGGGGAATTTTGTGACAAAGGGAACACTGAAAGTTAGGTAACTCATAGACAACTTAAAGGAGAAATCCGGCAAATTTTCATATAGATGCCTTTTTCTCAAGGTCACCGAATATTGTCGGCATGAAAAACAATCGGATTTACCTACAGTAGCTTGAGTTGCTACAGCCAGCAGCTAACGCAGCCAGGCAGCAGTAGCGTTACACTCTATGGGGGCATATCTGTGAACTCAGATTTCTCCTTTTTTTTCTCACTGAAAACTAAATTAACTGTTTTTCTATTTCAAAACCTAAATTCACATTATCCTTTGAAACAACACTAAAAATCATCAAACTTAACAATACGTGTTTTCAATCTTTTTTTTTTTCTAATGCTAGTTGCCCTAGAATGCCCATATCAAGTAGGAAATGTGTCAAAGCAGCAACACTCAGTCAAACTAAACAAAACAATTCCATTAATATAACGCAGTTGTGTTATATAGCTTGCCTACAAAAATTTGACTGGGTTTACAGTGAGAATGAAGAAGGTCTTGACATGGAGAGCGACTGAATTCATGACCCCATTGACCCTCCAGTCAGTAGAGGAGGCAACTGATTCCACTTCATTTCAATGATCTAACATAAACAATCGACGTGTCGGCAGTGATGAATACAACCCCTTGGGTGTTTTCACACTTGGTCCCTTTCAAACACCGCAACAAAGACACATCAACGACTCAGCATTTGTTGTATATATATGAACATTCCACAACGTACACAGACCCCCCTCTTAAACAAACCAGCCCGAACTCCAAAGGGGTATTTCACAAAAGCAGAATTAAGACGTGTTTCATGAAAGGCAAGCCAGGATGATCAGGAGCAACGAGGTCAAACTTGGTGTAGTAGTTCAGGATCCGTGCACATTCTAGACTTATCTCAAAAGAGCTCATGGTTGGAATAGAAATTACGCAAAAATCATACAAAGTGACCAGTCGGGGAGGGGTGCTGTGGTGCAGCAGGCTACAGCGTTCATGCCGTGAACGGGTCCAAGTGCCCACGGGGACCCAGGTTCGAGTCCGACCTACGGTCATTTCCCGATCCCCATCTCTCTCTCCCACTTGCTTCCTGTCTACCTCTTCACTTGCCTTTTATCATAATAAAGACAAAAAGGCCAAAAATATATACTTAAAAAAAATGGCAACCACCAGTCTGAAATCACAATATTTCATAAATGTGCTCTTCAATATCAGGCAATGCAATGGCCCTGCGATGACCACCAGGCTGACATCACAATATTTCATAAGTGTGTTTTCAATATCAGACCATGCAAGTCACTGTCCCTTCAATGCCCGCTGCATCACTGAATAACTGCACATGGCAAACGCTCGCTAATGTGTGATGAAACAACCCTCCACTCCTGCACGGTGTGTTGATGTAACAAGTGCTGCATGTGAGTGACCTTTGTTACGGCACAACTGCACAGGCTCCAAAGTGCCAAAGGTTTGAGAGTCTCTTCAAGATATCTCGATTACAAAATAGTTACAAAAACAGAGAAAACGTGTAACTTATGCAACAGCAGAAGATTGACGTCAATAAGTTTGTCTGGATCTTTAAACTAGACACTCATATCAACAGAGATTCTTGTGGAGTAGGCCTATAGGATTCACATTATGTGTGATTTAATCCGACGATGAGACAGATTTGTCCAGTCAGAGTGTGCTTGTCATTTACAGTATGTGTGAGTAGTCTGAGAGCACGTTCACTTACCTACCCAATAAACCCCTGTGAGGGCACGTTCACTTACCTACCCAATAAAGCCCACGAGGGCACGTTCACTTACCTACTGTACCCAATAAGGCCCATGAGGGCACGTTCACTTACCTACCCAATAAAGCCCATGAGGGCACGTTCACTTACCTACCCAATAAGGCCCGCGAGGGCACGTTCACTTACCTACCCAATAAGGCCCGCGAGGGCACATTCACTTACCTACCCAATAAAGCCCATGAGGGCACGTTCACTTACGTACCCAATAAGGCCCATGAGGGCACGTTCACTTACCAACCCAATAAGGCCCGTGAGGGCACGTTCACTTACCTACTGTACCCAATAAGGCCCATGAGGGCACGTTCACTTACCTACTGTACCCAATAAGGCCCACGAGGGCACGTTCACTTACCTACCCAATAAAGCCCGTGAGGGCACGTTCACTCACCTACCCAATAAAGCCCACGAGGGCACGTTCACTTACCTACCCAATAAAGCCCATGAGGGCACGTTCACTTACCTACTGTACCCAATAAAGCCCATGAGGGCACGTTCACTCACCTACCCAATAAGGCCCACGAGGGCACGTTCACTTACCTACCCAATAAAGCCCATGAGGGCACGTTCACTTACCTACCCAATAAGGCCCATGAGGGCACGTTCACTTACCTACTGTACCCAATAAGGCCCATGAGGGCACGTTCACTTACCTACCCAATAAAGCCCATGAGGGCACGTTCACTTACCTACTGTACCCAATAAGGCCCATGAGGGCACGTTCACTTACCTACCCAATAAAGCCCATGAGGGCACGTTCACTTACCTACTGTACCCAATAAGACCCATGAGGGCACGTTCACTTACCCAATAAAGCCCATGAGGGCACGTTCACTTACCTACCCAATAAGACCCATGAGGGCACGTTCACTTACCTACTGTACCCAATAAGGCCCATGAGGGCACGTTCACTTACCTACGCAATAAAGCCCATGAGGGCACGTTCACTTACCTACTGTACCCAATAAGGCCCATGAGGGCACGTTCACTTACCTACCCAATAAAGCCCATGAGGGCACGTTCACTTACCTACTGTACCCAATAAAGCCCATGAGGGCACGTTCACTTACCTACCCAATAAGGCCCATGAGGGCACGTTCACTTACCTACTGTACCCAATAAAGCCCATGAGGGCACGTTCACTTACCTACTGTACCCAATAAAGCCCATGAGGGCACGTTCACTTACCTACCCAATAAGACCCATGAGGGCACGTTCACTCACCTACCCAATAAAGCCCATGAGGGCACGTTCACTTACCTACTGTACCCAATAAAGCCCATGAGGGCACGTTCACTTACCTACCCAATAAAGCCCATGAGGGCACGTTCACTTACCTACTGTACCCAATAAAGCCCATGAGGGCACGTTCACTTACCTACCCAATAAAGCCCATGAGGGCACGTTCACTTACCTACCCAATAAAGCCCATGAGGGCACGTTCACTTACCTACTGTACCCAATAAAGCCCATGAGGGCACGTTCACTTACCTACCCAATAAAGCCCATGAGGGCACGTTCACTCACCTACCCAATAAAGCCCATGAGGGCACGTTCACTTACCTACCCAATAAAGCCCATGACCAGCAGGCGCAGGACGATGGTGGGCGATCTGAACTGGGCGATGTGGGAGTTGGGCTCCTCCGGGCTCTTCTTGCCTTTCACCATCTCACTCTCCAGGGAGTCCAGCAGCTGGAGGGGCAGCGAGATGGAGAGCTGAGTCACCGCAGCAGTATCAGCGCCACCAGGTTCTGACTGGACTCTTGGCTGAGCAACAGGCGTGGACACCACACCCCAACTAAACAGATAGGCTGCAGCAGCAGGGTGGGCTAGAGAGACCTGCTCTCCATAACCGGTGCAGTCGCAGTAGAGAACCCTTTAAAGAACCCTTAAGGGTTCCTTTGATGAATCCTTCAGAATGGTTTATTAAAGAACCATTTAGGGGTGCCATGTGCAGTATGAAGCATACATTTTATAGCACTTTGTTTTGTAAGAGTGTGTGCGTGTGTGTGCGCGTGTGTGTGTGTGTGTGTGTGCGTGTGTGAGTGTGTGTGTGTTACCTGGTCCAGCCATTTCCTGTCCTCGGCACTTCTGGCGCGGTACACATTAATCTGATCTGCTCCGTTGTTCAATAGCAGCCATCTGGGGGATTCTGGAATGGAACTAATCAATACAGAAAAATCAGATGTGTCTCTAACAAGCCACACACACACACGTGTTTACAATACTATGTAGTACATTGAACCAAGATTAGGAGCATGATTCACTCTGCACTATTGCTGTTCAGAGTTTCACACTGAGATTACATTACTAAAGCCTTTGCGATGTGGTGTAAAAAAAATGACATGGAGTTTTAAAGACCTACCTTTAGTCTAAAGGTAGGTCTTTAAAACTCCATGTCATTTTTTTTACACCACATCGCAATAAATGACAACGAGTGAAAAGACCATAAGCGTAGTAGAAGTGTAGAAAGCGGTGAGACGCACAAGTAAAGTGGAAGGCAGATAATCTGCGGAAAGGCCAGCATGAGGTGGAACTGCATCCATCCGCGCACGACATAAGCCACGGCTGCCAAGCACATCATGCCCACGCTGAAGCTGAAGGAGAGAAGCGTCGGTGGCCAAATCCGACCTTCAGGGAGACTCCACTCCACCCCTGCGGAGACAATATTGTAAATGGCATTTATTGTTAGGCTACTTTACGTTACTAACTCACAGATCTCTTTGCGAATATGTTTGCCATGCACTTGTTATTTCCAACGTTTTAAATCGGTTACACATGGAACGTTCAGTAACACGACAGCATACCCAAACTGAAGCAGCACATGTGGATCCCGCAACAGGTGATCCCCGTGACGCACCGCGCAACGAGGTAGACGGTTGAGTACGGTAGCAGCGCCGTCGCCAGCGGCACCGCTGCCTGGACAAAGCAGCAGCCCAGGAGAAGGATTCTTTTACCATATCTAATTTTGAAATGAACAGATTAATATCCAACATAATGCATGCGAGGTAATACCGATGTAGTACTGCAGACTATAGCCTTATTTATCATGTCAGTTTGGGACTGAGAAAGTCATAAACAAAACTATTATTCTGTGAAACACCTTTTTAAAAGGCGGGCGTCATACCTGTCGGAGAGCACACCAGAAAATCCCGATCCAATCAGAAGTCCTATCATGAACATGGTCTGTCCATAGGCCATGATATGGGTATCCAGACAAGATGTTGAATTCTGTGGCACAACACATCGATGAGCAAATCAATTGGGTCCATTAGAGCACAATGGTTGACAGTGATGTTTGTCTTAAATGTGTGAGCTGCTGCCTTTATAGAACTGTTAGTTGAGCGACGGCTCCTCAGTGATAATTACATCCATCCTCAGGACCTCGGTGTAGCCTAACCGGAGGCTGTTGGATCTCAGGGGTGAACGGAATCCGACAGCCTCAATATTAGGGTGCTAAAATAGAACTGTGTGGGACCATTACCAGGAATATAGGACGAAGTAATATGAAGACGTATGGTAGGATACCTTACATCAGGGAGTCTTTTTTTTCTCACTAAAACAGGATAAGCGTAATTATTATGTTATTATGTGTTGTCAAAAACACAGTAGCCTACCTTCAATTGTGCAACAATGACAAGATGTGAATCGTTTTTTAAGTCTAGTCTAGGTTAAAGTTAACAGCTGAGTTTACAAAGGTCCCAGGCTAAAACCTGTACTTTAATATCTTGGCATAGTATTCAACTCACTTTTGTATCTTCACTGCTGATGTCAACTTGCCACACATTACGTGACACGTTTTCTTGAGACTTCTGGTTGAAATCTGAAAGCCCGACCTCATCCACAGCAATGCACAAGCTGCTATGGGTTGCGAACACATCCAAGAAAAAGAGAAATGCCGTGAAAAATATGATCAGGCTCAACTTCCAGCAGACGGTCTTTTGTAATGTCCCCATGGGAAAGCAACGGGTTGTAAGCGGATGCATTTCTAAAGCGTTATGGCATTCCTCAGAGGTAGAAGAGTAGGCTACTTTCTCGGATTCTTATTATATATAGCCCCCTGTGCTCTGCGCGGAAATATATTTACAGACAGATCTATGTATATACTGTATGTATGGGGGACAGACACAGTGTCGACCCCAGACCTTTCAGAGTAAGATGTGGCAACCTATCAGTTGGTAGGCCTGGAGTGTGCTGTGCTACACATGTCTACAGGCACGCCCCTCTGTTACGTAAAACGCTTCTAATTCGCTGATACAGAGAGGCCCAAGCGTCTGTAGCAGCAACACTACAGAAAGATAACATAAGAGGTAGTTTCACATGTCTCTGTCTGTGGTGTTCACATTTTTTATTTTTCTCAGTCACTTTGGTGCAATTCTCGAGTCATTAAAAGAGGGCATTTGCAGAACATCAGAGCATTTTTCGAAACAATTTGTTCAAACTTAGGCTTACCTGCTAAAGCTTAATAATCAAAATGTGTAGGCCTAGTTTATGTCTCAAAAGCAAATGTTCATGCCAATCATGCCATCCACCTGTGGTTTGGAATCAAGCCTGATGTGCATAAACTCAGCACCATTAAAATGCATAGTTGTAGTGAAACCAATGACTTTGTGTTCTTTCTTCTTTCAGTTTGTTTGTTTTTATGTACAAAGCTGTCTCATATCTCATAAGGAAATGGTCAAAGAAAATCAATCAATCAAAGTATGATTACAGCCTTGGCAATGATGAACAAATTTTAAAAGACAATTGTTGTGCCATAACATATTTATTTGCAACATTAAACGTGTTGTGAATGATCACAACACAGCTAACATCCACAGACAAACAAAAAACATAATGTGAAAGGTGAGATACTGTAGCCTATGTTTATTCCTGACACAATATGGCCTGACAATCCTATGGCTGATTATTCAATCTGCAACAGTCTAAGATGAACACAGACCCTGCTAACTGTTTGCTAAACACATTGAAATGAAATATGATCATATATCGCTACAGTTGCAAAATGAATTTCCTTAACCTCCTGATCCAGTTGTAAGAATACAGTCGTACAATACAGTACTAAAATAAACTGACTAGGTAACCACTGCTTAACCAGTTACACGTCTTATTACTTGTAGGTGTTGAGATGGTAGCCTGCATGAATAGCAGGAGTTGTGCGTGTAAAAATGAACTGCGTAGATTCACAAAACACAGAAATAAAAATAAATGACTGGTACTTTCAGAAAAAAATGTCTTCTAGCTCAGTTGAGGAGTTGTCTCCTGAGTTTCTGCTGTTTCGCTGAACAAATGGTGAATGGACTGCATTTATATAGTGCCTTCCTACTCCTCCGAGCACTGAAAACACTTTACAATATCATGCCTCACATTCACCTATTCACACACACACACACACCCACCCACACACACACACACACCGATGGCAGAGGCTGCCATGCAAGGCCTCAACCTGCACCTGTCCTCAGTCCCTCGGTGGCTCCTCTACCTCCTTAGCCACCACTGCCATGTACGAGCCGTACCGGCCTTGTGTTTCATACTTGTGTTTCATACAAATTGCGGTGATCTGAGATCTGAGGATGGACAGTAGTCAGTGGAATGTCTTTGGCAACCAGCAAACACTGGGAATCCAAACACTCCGACCAGCTTGGAGGTGAACGGCGTGAAGTCACTGCCTCTCCGTCTGAGCTGCCTCAAGGTCATCGGGGTGCGCGCTGCGTTGTTGCGGACGGCGTGCACATCGCTCAGAGAACACACCGAGGGCAGTCGGGTTCTGGCCCTGCGTCCGGCGTCCGCCGTCTGGTCTTTGAGGCGCAGAACATGAGCGAGTGTGCTCTTAAGGCCAGCTAAGGTTTTGGAGTAGGGGAAGATCCTGGAGAGAGCTTCCATTGACTTCCGTTCTCCTCACTCAAAACAACGGGCCCCTGGAAGGAGACAAGCCCAAGAGTCAGTGATTTAAGAATCCCATCAGACAACGAGAATGTGCTGGACACTCAACCATCAGGGCACAGGGCTGACCTCCCGCACAACGAGGGAGTCCTAAGAATAAATGTTCCTGTGTAAACGGAAACTGTGACGGTCACGCCAAAAGCTGACTAATCCGTTTGCTATAACACGGTTTGGTTTTTCCACTCCCCAGATTCCAAATGAATCTAGCACACATTAAAGACTAATCACATTCAACACCAATGCATATGATTTGATGTAGTTACTAGGTGTGTAGTCTCAGAAGTGTATATTCTGATATCGCATCTTACCATGTTAACATGTGGACCTACTGTATGTTATATTATCACAAGTGGCTTATGCCCATTTATCACTACCATTCTCTTACAGCTCATTTAAATGTTCAACAGACTGTTCACTTGTGTTTTGATAATGATAATAAATATACTATTGATATGATATTATCACACATTATTTTACAATAAAAACATCAACTTCAAGGCACAACTACAGTCCTCACCCAATTTAATATCCAATTTTGACTCACCAGTCAGAGTCCAATGTCCAAGCACCAGTGGTCAGCCTCGTCAGGGTCCTCAATGCTCCACAGACGGTACTGCTGCGGTACCTGGACAGGAGAGTCGGCTGGTGTAGACGTGCTGTGTCTTGCTCTGTGGTGCCCACAAGTGTGTCCAAATGAGGCCGGTGCTCTGGGATTACAGCCGCCCTTCCTCTGGACAGTCAGTGACCCAACAGGCTGTGACTCCGTCAGACGTATCTTTATCTGAGGGTGGCGTTGATTGAATTGAGGGCATCACATGCTTATGACACGGGATTAGTGGCGCACAGCCGCACCATACAGCAGGTAGCCTACAGGAGACTCCTGAGGGACCCAAACATGCTACAATACAATTAAGGACCACAAAGTCAGGACAACAAAGTCAGGACAACAGAGCCAGCTGGACAAAAGGATTTCAATTACTGATTTGCATCAGACAATGGGCCCCTCCATCACACTGACGTCTGACACGTCTCTTGTTAATGGGTAAAACCACTCAATTCATTATTTGACTTTGTGTCAGTAATGGACCCATGTTGAGATACCAAAGTCACAGAGGCCATCTGGCGAGAGTGAACTATAATCATGAACTGAACAAACCTGCTGTGTCATGGTGATGAACATGAACAAACCTGCTCTGTCATGGTCATGAACAACACATACAGTAGTCTACTGCAGCTGAAGTGCAGCATCTAGAGCAGGATGATTCAGTATAGAGTGTCAGGATCATACTGACCTGCACATTCCCACATTAACCCAAGATTACAAAGCATTTGGGGTTACGGTGGACATTCTACAGGCACCTTTTTTAAGCGAGACTGCAACAGCTGTGAATGGCAGTAGCAGCAAGATCACTCAAAGTAGCCGTGTTAGCCTCCTGCTGGCTAAGGGCCTGCGGACTAATCTCTGTGCCCATATGACGTCTGAGGCTATCTAGGGGAAGTTAAGCTTCCAGCGCTGCGCTGGCCAGCACCACTCAAACTATGTGCTGCCAATGGCATGCATTGCACCAGCATGACCCTGCTGTTGTTACCTAAGCGTTGTGTTGTGGGGCCATTGCTTGCATTCTCCTCTTGGTTTACAGATTCTTATGGCTTGAGTAAAGATATACACACTGGCTGTAGTCTTCAGTGTATCGCCCACAGTATACTCCTCCCACCTCCTCCCAAACATCTAAATCAATAATAGGCACCATATTGCTATGCAACCTAGTAATATTACACACCATTTGAAAGCTTGGACTCTTGGGAATCCATACATACAACCTTTTTCATGTACAATCTGTATAGTGCTTTACATTGTCATATTAAGTCATATTAGTCATATTAATCCTCTGCCTCCTCCCCCTCCTGAGAGTGCCCTCCTCCTCCCCTTCTCTGACTTGGTGCTGCCTCTATAGCAGTGTACTGTATATCCTATAGCAATAAGTTAGATGTAGCATATTGGGTCTTCTAGAGCAGTGTACTGTATATCCTAGTATAGCAATAAGTAGATGTAGCATATTGCATCTTGAAATATCCAGAAGAATCCATAGAAATGGAATATTCATGTTGCTTCTTCCCTCACTCTTATGTACACTGCGGTCGTAAGGGGAATAAGAGATCAGACTCGTCAGGTTTAACTTCTACAGGAAGTGAACAGCACAAACCTCAGATGATGTGAAACAAAGTAGAATATTTTGCTGCAGATGAAATTGACACACAATGGAGTCTTTCAATGTCTATACATTACAGAAGTAGGAAGTAAAGAAGGAATACATCTAACTGAAAGCTCATCTTACTAAGCTATGTCTAGGCCTGAGACTGAGGGCTTTGTTTGTTAAGACATGGTCCATAACTCGTGGCAAGAGTGGTAACTTGAGAATGCTGCTTTCTTCTTTATTTTCTAGTCTGCTTCTTATTTGCGCCCAACGAGAGATTTGTTTTTGGAGTTGAGCATGCATGATCTGGTGGTGATCAGTTCACTTGGATAGTGGATGTCCCACGCTGCACTTCCCCTTGAAGCAGAACCAAAGCGGACACACACACACACACACACACACCAAAGGCATGTTCATACCGCGATCAAAGCCTGCTCTGTCTTGTCTTTACCCCTGTGTGAACAACACAAACATTCTCCGTGACCAGAGTTTGCTTTCCTGCTCCCCATGACACGTGTTCTTTAGGTGGGGTTTGTTTTGGCCCGGCGTCCTCCTCCTATCCTGCAGACCCTTAGCGCATGTTCTTTAGGTGGGGTTTGTTTTGGCCCGGCGTCCTCCTCCTGTCCTGCAGACCCTTAGCGCAACACAGCATCGCTCTGGCTTTTAGCGCCATGCTTGAGTGAGTGTGAGCAGACGAGACATTGGTGGTGGAGCGCCCTGACATTACTAAAAATGTATATATTATGATTCCATAATAATGTAAGGATTATGTCCTGCAGCATGGTTTACAGGAGGACTACAGTAACACTCATGACTCAAGGCCTCTAAACGTCCTGCTGTGCATTGGCTACGTGCATGCATGTACAGAATGCATATACCACATTTCATTGCATACATTCTGTAGTCTACTTCAAAATAAATCATTAAGTTCTAAATAAGTTGCTTAGTTTGTTTATCTTGTCACGTGTCTGCCCACAACCTATTCCCTAGGCCAGTGATATTCAACCAGGGGTCCACGGAGGTAGGCAGGTGGTCTGGCAAATTATTTTATCTGAAGCATTTTTTTCCTGCTCCAACAATTAAAAACGTCCTACATACTGTAAACATAAACAGAGAACACACAAAATATGCTTGGGTCTTCATGCAATCATTTGATCACCGAAGGAACATGTGCACCATTTAGCTATCTTGCGTCAAAACGTGTGACCTCCATCTGCCCTATAGTCTGTGTCACTGACCAGGGCCAGACCTCTCACTAGGTAAACTATGAGATATTGCATCCATACCCAAGCTTAATTCGTTGTCCCTCCTTCATTAGAATAGGATGGCTAACTGTAAATCTGATGATACACGGGCCAATTTTTGGGCAATGTTGCTACAGAGGGTTCAGGCCTTGCTAAGGTTTTTGCCATCTAGCCCAGACCATTGCTGACAAACGGTCTACCGTTACACAGTAGGCAGTTGCCCCTACAGTTGAGTATAGCTTCTAAGGTGGTAATAACTAATCCTGGCCATCCATTGCGGTGACACCAATACCTTGAATACTACTCTTCTTCAAAGAGGAAGGGTCCCAGCATTGAGCCTTGGGGCATCCCTGTGGCAAGGCAGTGAGATGTGGACATGTGTCCCAGCCACGAATGCCCGGTGAGCAAGTGTTCAAAGAGTTCAGGAGAGTTGCTTTGTTGCCTGAAGTGCTCATGTTTGAGAGTATGGATGGTATGATGCGATTGTTAACTGTGTCAAAAACAGCTGTTAAGTCCAGCAACATGAGGAGTGAAACAGAGTCATTTTGATGGAGTGGCCACTTCTGAAACAAGACTGGTCAGAATCAAGGAGGCCAATATGTGAGATAAATTCTGTGATTTGTTTGGAAGCTGCCCTTCAGGCTTTGAGAGGAACGGGTGGAATGAGGCCAGGCAATAGTTCTGGAGGAAGAGAGGGCTTCTAAGTTACCTCTAAGTCTAAGTTACCTGATCCAGTCTGAAGCATTAATTGCATGTGTGATGTTGGGCTATATTAAACGTATCAAATGTTGAAATGACAAATACATATAGCTAAACACTCTTGAACATATCAAACTTTTTCTATATTCTCATATTGGAAAAATACATGTAACCACACCAATGGAAACCTCACGTGCCTCCAAAAGTGTTTCTAAAAAAGAGAGGTCTTACAAGAAAAGAAGAACCTTTACATTGAAACACACATTTATATGGTTCTCTAGGCTGCACAAGAAATGTCATAAAGTTTCAAAAGCTGAGTGAAAGTGTAAGTACACAGGGTCTTTGAGTCCGAGAGTGCCAATGGTAGAAGGTATTGCAGTCAGCTGTTCATACATGTTATACAACTATACAACATCACACATGCAGGCAAGTGTGACGGTATAAATCTAGATATATTTACAGAGCATTTTCATTCTTTCATGGTCCATCTCCCATGGCAATACCCAAGGTCAAACAGTAAGTCACTGTCAGAATGGCAGGCATTTCCTGCAACCAGTTAGAACAGAGCTTTTAATATTAAATCAATTTCCTCTCTTGTTATTTGCTTGGTCTTGTTATTTGCTTGCGGGTACCTCACCTCTGTTTTGGACATTCTTTACGTCAGTGTTCCTTAACTGGGGGGTCGCGATCCACTCAGGCCGGGTGGCAGAGCTTGTAGGCTAGTTAATAAATAACTAAATGAATAAAATAATCAATTATACATGTACCCTATCACATCTCATATCAGACCTGTTTTAATGGACTTAATTTGTGTGCCAGTCAATGCCATGGACATAGACCATGTTTATTTTGACAGATCAGGTCAAAACATAATTTTAGCAGTAAATATTGCAAAATGACTGTGTGTGATGTGTGATGGATTCCCTTATGTTGAGGACAGTGAGGGACAGAAACCCCAGTGTGTGGTGTGTAGTCAATTGCTGGCACATGAGAGCATGAAGCCACACACACACACACACACACACACACACACACACACACACACACACACACACACACACACACACACACACACAATATGTCCCTGTTGGTCCAGGGGACTAAGGGTGTACCCAGCTTGTGTAAAACCAGTGAAAAGGGCCATGTTCCTACTGTACCCGTGGCAATAAAGTCAGAAACACCAGGCATTTCAGGCATGCATCCGCAATGTCAGAGACTCACTTCTCCTCACTGGAAGTCAGTGTGGCATCATTATAAGTTTGAAGCCATTATTTTAAGGTAAAAGATCCACATCATGTTGCTTGAAAAAAAGACAAAATGCTCAAAATTCCAAAATTGCTCACATGGTGTTGCTACTGTACATTACTCTGTAGTCTGTAGACCTAATCTGTCCCAGCAGGATCTCCCTAATCCCCCAATTAGGAGTTTCATTGGCTACTGACCCAGAGTTGCACGCGCTGCTGACCCATTCCAACTGACCGGTGGGGTTAGAACAGAACAGCAATCAGAACAGAACAACAGAACAATCACCGTGGTGATGATCATTCAGGCTAGTTGAACAGTAATGTGCAAACTACAATAACACATCTTACTGTATGTTACAGTAACACATCTGATTATAGGATTTAGCAGATACTTTTGTCCAAAGAGACGTACAGACTAGAACACAACAATGATAATAATAATGATAAAAGCTTAATGTATATGGTGCCTTTCAGGATACCCAAGGTCACTTGACAAACAAAGAGATGGGAGTCAGAGGCCAAAGGCCTCAAAGAACATAATGTGTGTTTAGATGTCTGTGTAGGTGTCTAGATGTGTGTAGGTGTTGTGTTTAGGTGGTGTATGTGTTTAGGTGTTGTGTGTTTAGATGTGTGTGTTGGTATTGTGTGTTTAGTGTGTGTGTAGGTGTTGTGTGTTAACATGTGTATGTGTTTAGGTGTTGTGTGTTTAGATGTGTGTGTAGGTGTTGTGTGTTTAGATGTGTGTGTGTGTTTAGGTGTATGCTACAGCCAATGTGGGATGTAGCATACACGCTAACCAGGAGTAGCCAAGGTGGGATGTAGCATACACGCTAACCAGGAGTAGCCAAGGTGGAATGTAGCATACGCGCTGACCAGGAGTAGCCAATGTGGAATGTACAGTAGCATACGTGCTAACCAGGAGTAGCCAATGTGGGATGTAGCATAGGCGCTAACCAGGAGTAGCCAATGTGGAATGTACAGTAGCATACGTGCTAACCAGGAGTAGCCAATGTGGGATGTAGCATAGCCGCTAACCAGGAGTAGCCAATGTGGGATGTAGCATACACGGTGACCAGGAGTTGCCAATGTGGGATGTACAGTAGCATACAGTACGTGCTGACCAGGAGTAGCCAACGTGGGATGTAGCATAACGCGGGCAGCCTTCTATGGAGATGGCGAAAGTGTCCATCTTTGCTAAAGTTAAATGGATATGCACATTGCTTGATTGAGAAGTTGCTTGTCTTTCGTTAAAAAAAAAATAAAAAGACTAGCCAATCAAAAATGCCTTGGTCTGTTTCAGTAGGCATTGTAGTGTGTATTTTTAGGTTGTGAGGAGCAATAAACCCTTTTCCTGCAAGAGAAGGCGGCAGCTGGAGCAAATGACAAATGAGTTCTTTGTTCAAATACAGTCGGTCTGTAGTCATCCCTGATGCACCTGTCTGTCCACAGGTGTCTTCAAATACAGTTGACCTAGTCAATCCCTGATGCACCTGTCTGTCCACAGGTGTCTTCAAATACAGTTGACCTAGTCAATCCCTGATGCACCTCTCTCTCTCTGCAGATGTCCAAATTGGATTATACTTTCAGCAGACACTGCATGTTTTTGAGATCCTTATTTTCTCACTAAAACTGTACTGAGCAATATCATTTTGGATCTTTGAATGTTACTCCTCTTATACAGTTGGTTAATAAATGGCAGATGACCCTCACAGTGTCATTTTCCAACTTTAGAGTCTATTTTGGAACTTTAGAGGCTTCCCAGAGCTTCACTGCATTGGTTGAGTGACCCAAAGACAACATACTGTATGTGCTTTAAAGTGAAGATCAGAGAAGATCAAGATAAGAGCCATGAAAACATGTTTCAGTTTCATAGGATTTCCCCCTGATTTCTAAGAGTGGCCCTTCAAGTGGAAAACATTGAAAGACTCCCTCTGTGTTTTTGTTCCTGTTTGATGTCTTCAGAGCAGCTACTGAGGGAGTGGGTGTCTAGGAGATGGTGGTGATCACAGCAGACTGATTGCGATGGATCTCACACACCACTGCGTTTGTGCCACGCTTGTAATACCGGGCCAGCAACTATCTGTCCACATACAGTGTATCCTCTCACCTCTAAAAGCAAAGTAAAGTAAAGTATCTTTTATTTATATACTGTAGCACATTTCTCATGCACAAGAGTGCACCTCACAGCACTCCACACACAAACAGCAGGCCAGACGGACAGGCAATGGAATCAGGCCCAGTGTGATGTCACTAAAGGGGCAAGCATCAAGTACACCACTCTAGTATGGTTTGGCTTGCACTAACAGTACACCAGCATTAAGTACACAACTCTAGTATGGTTTGGCTTGCACTAACAGTACACCAGCATTAAGTACACAACTCTAGTATGGTTTGGCTTGCACTAACAGTACACCAGCATTAAGTACACAACTCTAGTATGGTTTGACTTGCACTTTAAGCCCTATTCGCACGGGATTAGAATTACCTGTGGACCTTTGGTGATTTGGGATAATTGCTGAGGATGCCTGAGATCTTAGTCCCGTGCGTATGTGCCATGTCTGTCATTTGTAAAGTAAAAATTCTGCCGCAAATTACCAACTGTATTTCACAGACGTCCGGTGATAATACTAATCCCGTGTGAATCTGCATCTCAGTGACTGTTATTGCAATTGCCTATCTTTTCTACTTTCTGCGTTGTTTTCGGATGTTAGGATACGACATAGTCGGGTGTAATGTCAGTGAAAATAGAGTAATTTACAGACTTTGCTTATCCCGTGCGAATGCGCTGCAAGTAACACAGAGGTGGGCCCCCAGGTAATACTAATCCCATGCGAATAGGGCTTAAGAGTACACCAGCATCAAGCACACAACACTAGTATGGTTTGTCTTGTACTAAGAATACAGTACATCAGCATCAATCACACAACACTAGTATGGTTTGTCTTGTACTAAGAGTACACCAGCATCAAGCACACAACTCAAGTATGTTTTGTCTTGTACTAAGAGTACACCGGCATCAAGTACACAACTCAAGTATGGTTTGTCTTGCACTAAGAGTACACCGGCATCAAGTACACAACTCAAGTATGGTTTGTCTTGCACTAAGAGTACACCGGCATCAAGTACACAACTCAAGTATGGTTTGTCTTGCACTAAGTGTACACCAGTACAGCAGATTTAATCTCCTGATTTCTTGTTTGTGGACTCCAGGAAAAGTATTTATTCTTTTCCTGTTTTTATATCTAAATGTTGATTTCTTGTCTATTATGTTGTGCGTGGAGCCCAGGAAGAGTAGCTGATGCTTTCTGCATCAGCCAATGGGGATCCAAATCAAATCTAATCAAATCAAACCCTACACTTACAGTATGGCTGCATGGATAGTCCTCCACATCTACACTGGAGTGGTGGTATCCAGCCAAATCTCTCCGTCCAACTGTGTCCCAGTTCCCCTTCAGAGAGAGGCACCAGATCCATTCCTCAGCCATGTGGGCCGTTGGCCTCTAGCCGTATGATTCCTCCTGCTGGTATGCAGAGTATTGCCTTCAGTCCCTGCAGCCTCCCAAAGTCATTTCAAACTAATACAGTAAGACATTTTTGTCTCCAAGTATTTGTATGACTTTGAGCATACTTTGACTTTCAAGTATTCTTGTACAATTGGTACTGTAGGCCATGAGCAGTAAACAATCTGTTACAAAAATATAAAATCACATGTCTATTCAAGTTGGTGTATTTTCTTAGAAATATATATATTTTGTTTGTATTACAAATACATCCCAAAGATACATCTTTCTTCAAACCTGCTTTTTAAGCTGGCTACCTACATTACTAGTAACATTAGGCATGGTTCTAAAGCACCGGCTCTCCCCCACCCGGGCCAGTCTGACCACATCTCCCTCTCCCTCTCTCCAGCATAACATAGCTGTTCACGTCATGTGAGTGTGGCCTAAGGGAGCATGACTTAAGGGCTGTGTCTGAAACATCAGTACGCACGCTGGGCAGTGTGCATTTTCCGGAAGTTACATCAGAATAGACTGTCCGAAAGTCAAGCGCTCTCACTAGTTGGGTACTTCGTTTGGCGTGATTTCCAAGCGTGCATCGATGCATCTTTTTTGCCCTCAGGTATTCCATAATCCATTGCGCAGCGCAGGTCAAGCTCCACACGTCATGCAAATCGTCAACACACCCCCCTCCCCGAGTCAGGTGATGCCAACTAGTTAGTGCTGTCCAAATGTAGGTAGGGACGCATACTGAGGAGCAAGCTAACTAAGACGCTACTGGGAAGAAGGTACTATCCAGCGTGCACGCTTGACTTCTGGACATAGCCAAGGACTGCTTTGAATGCACTGACTGGTCCATATGACAACATGGACGCCCAAACCTCCACTGTGCTGTTTTAGATAAAAAGTTGTATGGACACTGTTATCAACACAAAAAAAATCCATAGCTTTCCAAACAACAAGCCGTGGATGACTGAAGATGTTGGACTCCTGCTCAAGGCCCCAACATGGCTCTCAGGGCAGCTGGCTCACAGTAGGACAACAGCACACCGCTATCAGGTGGGAAGTGAACAGGGGCATCAGAAAGAGGAGGACAGAGGGGCACTTAGACAACTCGGACCCCTGATGTGCATGGTACAGTACAGTAGGTTATGGCACATCACAAACCAGGGTAACAACATCCACTCATCTAGCAGCAGGTGAAGCCCTCTGCACTGCACTGCCCTCCACACTGCCCTGCTACAGCTGGAACATACTGTATGCAAGGCTGCATTAGTGGATTGGTTGCATTCAATGCCATCCTCCCAAGCAGACTACTCCATTATTGTTATTCATTTCTTATTATTTTTGTTTTTGTTATTATCATTATTATTATTATTATTATTATTAAGTACTTTGGTGCAATGCTGTTGCTTTTGAATGTGCTGCATAAATAAATTGACTTGACTTGACTTGACTACACACGATGACCAACGTAGGCCTTGATCTGCCAATGGATAAGGGACTTTATTACTCAGTACTTACAGTTTTTCTCAATTGTTTACACACAATTTCTGGTACTTGAGACACAATTCCAGTAATATGTAGCTAATGCACCAACCTCCTGAACCGATTCTGCTGAACTATAAGCACAATTTCTGCTTTACAATCAAATTGCAGTTCTATAACACACTGTTTTCAAAACACTACACACAATTCTGTGCATTAGACACAATTTTCATGAAGAAAATCTCTTGTTTTCACAAAGAACACACTGCCATTCAAATTCTAAAGCTAACTGCCCTACCATGCACACTGACTCTTCAGATGGGCAAACTCCTGTCACACAGTCTTACAATTAGCAATCAGAGCTTTAGTATTACAGTAGTAGTACAGGCAGAGGCAGAGCCAGAGGAGTGAGAGTAAGAGGAGGAGGATGGGGAGGCCAAGGACCGTAATCTCTGATCCGAGCCACTAGAACATTGCAGTGCTGCGTATCAATACAGTACAGTACCGGACAGTACAATACAGCTCAATGAGCACAGTAGTACAGTATTGCCTGTGGGCTGTTCTACAGGACTGTAAGAATGAAGTATGTTTCAAGTATTTGGGGAAAGTAATCCTACAGTACTTTGTATTCCTACACAGTTTACAGTATTTTACTATTTGTTTGGCAGCCAAAAGATTACCAACACAAGGGCTTCTGTCTCCTGAACAGGAAACTGAAATCATGAGCATTGTCCTAGAAAAAACGGCATAACATTACAGCAAATACAAAGAAAAATAATGGAAAACAATGAGATATTTCAAAATATTGATAGGGTAAGCATATCAACTTACTGTATCAGCTTATCTACTGTTTGTAGTACTGTTTGTAGTGTAACACTGAACAAAATAAGGCCCAAGTCATTATAATGAATGGAGAAGAAGTGTTTTCAATTCATCGCAGTGTTTTACACTGAGCACATCAGTGTTCAACTGGTCCTTATAAATGTCTTGATATATGATGGTTTGTGTGTGTCTCTTGAGAAGAGCATTTTGAGGAGAAATTACATTGTTTTGAAGGTAAAGTGTCATTTTGCAGGAGAATTGTGGAGTTTTGCCCATTGTGTGTGTTGTTTTGGATTTGTGTGTAGAGTTCTGAGAATATGAGGCATGTTTTCAGAAAATGTGTGTTAACAATCGAGAAAAACTGTATTATTTATTTACTCAGTACAGGTGCTCTCCAAGGCTGTCTTGAGTGTCCTCCTGTGCTCCCTATACACCCATGACTGCACACACCAGCCACAACACCAATGTCATCACTGGTGGGTCTGATCAGGTGAGCAGATGAGACAGCGTACAGGGAGGAGGTCCAGAGGTCAACAGACTGGTGTGTGGTTAACTATTTGGCTCTGGACACCAAAGAAAACAAACAAAGGAGCTCATTGTTGACGTTAGGAGGAAGGAGGAGTGCCGGCCAGGCCTCTGGTGATTAATGGAGAGTGTGTGGAGTGGAGAGGGTGTTAACATTTCATTTCCTCCACACACACACACACGTCTCGGAGGATCTCACATGGACACACAGCACCAACTGCCTGGTCAGGAAGGCACCGCAGCAGCTACACTTCCTCGGAGTTCTCAGGAAGCTCAATCGATCAGAACATCTCGTGTCCTTCTATCGCTGCTCCATTGAGTGTCCTGCTGACCTCCAGCATCCTGGTGTGCTACTGTACTGCAGCAGCTCTGCCACTGACCACAAGGCCCTGCAGAAAATAACCAACACACACACACCCTACCTGCTCTCACCAACACACACCCACACTACCCACACACACACTACCTGCTCTCACCAACACACACCTACAGTACCTGCTCTCACCAACACACACACACACTACCTGCTCTCACCAACACACACACACACTACCTGCTCTCACCAACACACACACACACTACCTGCTCTCACCAACACACACACACACTACCTGCTCTCACCTCTCGTCTGCCTAGGCAGAAAATAACCAACACACACACACACACACTACCTGCTCTCACCAACACACACACACACTACCTGCTCTCACCAACACACACACACACTACCTGCTCTCACCAACACACACCTACAGTACCTGCTCTCACCTCTCGTCTGCCTAGGCAGAAAATACCCAACACACACACACACTACCTGCTCTCACCAACACACACACACTACCTGCTCTCACCAACACACACCCACACTACCTGCTCTCACCAACACACACACACACACTACCTGCTCTCACCAACACACACCCACACTACCTGCTCTCACCTCTCGTCTGCCTAGGCAGAAAATAACCAACACACACACACACACACACACTACCTGCTCTCACCAACACACACACACACACACACACACACACACTACCTGCTCTCACCAACACACACCCACACTACCTGCTCTCACCAACACACACACACACACACACTACCTGCTCTCACCAACACACACACACACACACACACACACACTACCTGCTCTCACCAACACACACACACACTACCTGCTCTCACCAACACACACACACACACTACCTGCTCTCACCTCTCGTCTGCCTAGGCAGAAAATAACCAACACACACACACACCCACACTACCTGCTCTCACCAACACACACACACACTACCTGCTCTCACCAACACACACCTACAGTACCTGCTCTCACCAACACACACCTACAGTACCTGCTCTCACCAACACACACCCACACTACCTGCTCTCACCAACACACACCTACAGTACCTGCTCTCACCAACACACACCTACAGTACCTGCTCTCACCAACACACACCCACACTACCTGCTCTCACCAACACACACACACACTACCTGCTCTCACCAACACACACACACACTACCTGCTCTCACCAACACACACACACACTACCTACACTACCTGCTCTCACCAACACACACACACACACACTACCTGCTCTCACCAACACACACACACACACACCCACTACCTGCTCTCACCAACACACACCCACACTACCTGCTCTCACCAACACACACACACACTACCTGCTTTCACCTCTCGTCTGCCTCAAGAAAATAACCAACACAGTCACACACTACCTGCTTTCACCTCTCGTCTGCCTAGGCAGAAAATAACCAACACACACCCACACTACCTGCTTTCACCTCTCGTCTGCCTCAAGAAAATAACTCATATTTTAAAAGACTTCCCACCTTTGACCCTCTTCCCTCTGGCTTCAGAACACTTAACACATGCACCACTAGATCCCAAAGGGCCGTCACTACACTGAACACTACCATGAACTCATCCAGCTAACTGGGACCTGCAAGAATTGTATTTATTTATTTACAGCATATGTTGGCCGTACTGTATACAGTACCTGCTGACTGTGTGTGAGTGTTGATGTGGAAGTGGAATGTGCAAATGTTATTTATAGTTTTATTGTTTCATTGCTTTACTTATTTATTGCTTGAGATCAGCCCTCACTTGGTCTAATGAAATTCCATTGTATTCTGTTACAATGACAATAAAAGGAATCTGAACACGCAGCTGTGTCGTTGGGGATGAAGGCCAAGATCAGGCCAATATCAGTGTACTAATATGAGAGTTGAAGAGTTTAAGGAGCCGGCCCAGGACATCTCCCAGTGGTTGCCAACTAACATGTGTGTAATACCTTAAAAGGCAGCAGGAGGGAGCCAATCTCTAGGTAGAACTTGAGGAATGAAGGGCTCGCTGACATTTGCGAGTCCACAAGAGGGCGCACTACACGCACCATGTGATCGCATGTACAGTATGGAACAAGCGTCAGAGGGGTTCAGGGTCCTCAGGCCAGAGACGGGGTGCCTCTCATTCGGCTTTTGTACATCCTCGATCCTCACTGATCTACATAAAGAATGATGGGGCGGCAACAATGGGATAGTCTATCCCGTTTTAGTTGTAGATCAGTGGGAACGCCCCTCGAGGATCGAGTAGAGATGTTGAGAGGCGTCCACCGAGGGCTCTCTGAGGGCCTTTCTGGAAAAGGGATGACAGGTCATTAGTGCACCTTCTCAAAGTCTGCGTAAGAGTCCTTTCATGTGGCGAGGATGAGTCACGCACAGACATGCCGCTGTCATGATCTAGAGCAGGGGTATTCAATTAAAATTCAAAGAGGTCCAGTTACTAAAATGTCCTCCCGGCAAAGGTCCGAATCTTAAATTGTCACTGAAAATAGTGTAGGCTACCCTGAAGTTAATAAAATCAATAACGCATGTACATTTCTAGGCCTATTTAATTTATTGTTACATTTCAAGTGTTTTCAAAGTAATATGCTTGTAACATACCAAAAAGTCTTAACTTGAATGGTACTTGAATGCAAAACCATACTGTAGTCTTTACTAGGCCTACATTTCAAGAAAGACAGACAACAGACACTGAATTTATTCTGAATAGAATAAATATAAAGTGCAAAATAACTTTGAGCAGCCTGAACTTAGGGCCTATTTCAAGCAGCCTAGGCCTAATGTAAAACATTCCGAATCTTTTGAATAAAATAAAAGTGGATCTTTAAGAAAAGAAAAAAATACCTTTGCATACTGCGTTCTAGTATCCTCTGCTAATAGTTCAGATGTTTTTGTATCTTGTTGTTGAAGCGGACAATGGGATCTGTAAAGTTTCTGCAGCCGCATTAAGCACTCATTCACAGCTGCTGTCCCATCGCTAAATGCTCTCTTGTGTTGCATCAAAATCCACGCAATCTTTAACGAACACTAATTTGCCTGTACATGCATGCGTGATCACACGAGTAGACCTGTCATAGTGTGCTTTCAATTTGATAATTATTATCCTACCTCCGCCAAGGAAAGTAATGTTTTCATCGGGGTTCGCGTTTGTTTGTCTGTTTGTTAGCTCTCGGAGTGCTTCTCAAGTTTTACTTGCCCTCACTGCGGACTTCTGCGTGTACCTTTCCTCTAACGACCCGTGTTTGATCTCAGTGACGCACGCTAACGTCGCCACAGTTTCACAGCGCATATTCACAGCAGCACGAACGTATTGGTCCATCCGTCCATTCATCTTTAAAAGTTCGGTTTTCACCATCATTTTTGAGCAAGCCATTTTCTCTCATCTCCTCTCTCTCCCGCTAGGCCTATTCTCTGTTGCTGAAAGGTAAACAATCGAGTTGATTGGCTTGGCTACGGACGATGCTCTTTGATAATATTAGGCCGACAATTTCAACGGGTCCGGACAGCAGCGTCACTGGGTCCGGACCCGGACCGCGGTCCGCCATTTGGTGATGCCTGATCTAGAGGGAGGGTGGGTTCTATAGGATGAGTCACGGACAGACGTTCTGCCGTCATCATTTGGGTTCTACTGGTTCATGATTCACGCGCCGGCCCAGGCCTGAGGGCAGGAGAGGAGGGGCAATAAGGGCAATAAGGGCACTTCACACTTCCCACTTTCATTGTGCTCAACTGGTTGGGTGGCAAAGGGGATGTGTCAGAAATAGCCTCAGCAATAACACTTAATAATAATAATAATAATAATAATAAATGTATACTAAATGGCCATTCAAATTTGGTCTATCTTTACCAGTTGTCCTCAGAAAGATTATGTGATTAATTATTGTTTATGTGACTCACTGACGAAGCCAATGACACTAACACTGACGTCATTGGCAATAATAAAGGATTAAGTTCTTGCTTCATGACCAAAACCACATTTTGGTTGTGAAGCAATAGCAAAATCAATTAATCAAACATGTATTAGTAACTCAGTCATACACTTATTACAAAACAGATTTCATAAGTAGTAAATATTTTACACAAATAGCCATACGAATATAATTAATCACACACAATTTTATTATCATATTCGAAATATATCCATAGATTGCATCAAATAAACATATCACAATGCCTTCAAGATATATAAAAGAATTGCAGGATCATACAAATGTCTCTACAGATTTGGCACCATTTGAATGATAAGAGGTATATAATAGGGCAGTGAATACAATGTGTGTACAGGAGCTTGTAACATCATAGGCTTCCTGTTGGTGAAGCCTCTTCGTACTGCATCGTTTTTAAAAAAATGTCATTGTGTTGCTTTGTGATATTTACTTGTTTATTTATTTTTAGCTGATTTAACCGATTATAGTTGATGCTAGTATCCAAAATTAATTGTATTTTCTGTACTGCCTGTTTTCTTGCACAAGTTTTCCTTTACTCATTAAACATCATGAGGTTATAAAATAATAACAATTGAATGTGACTGATAAAACAGGTAAACATTTTTTCTTATATCAATGAAGGCTTCTTTTTTTTAGCATATTATGAAATCAGCCTACTTAGCACAGAATAGTTTGCCATGATGTTATGACAGCATTTTGTTTTGAGACATAAGACACCTGCATCAGGCCTGTGTGGTAACAGCAGAAAGACACATCAGACACAACACATTAAAACAACTGAGAATAGCCTGAGGATCGAGTGTGGAGCATTCATCCTATTAAAGCCAATGCTAAGATAAATAACTAGAAAAAGAGAAACCATAAAGTGCATACAACACCAATGCCCTTAAAGATAAAGCATACTCAAATCATACCATTAAGAGAAGTAGTGATGCTCTGTCCTTCTAACCATCTTCTTTAGATATGGCAATCAAAGGACACATTTTGGTGATCGGTAGCGCCAATCACTCATAATCTTCAACAGCATATAGTGCCAATTTCACTCATAATCTTTAACAATATATAGTGCCAATTTCACTTAACATTTCCCCTTGTTCATGTCCCTTCGAGTGTGCAGGTTGGCTCTACGCAGTGCTTAGGAACTACAGTAGTCCTTCAGAACCACTGCTAACATACAAACAAAGCATAATAACCAATCAAAAGCATTCGTCAGCAAACAGCGGATCTCCTCCCGTAGCGTTGGTCAGTTGTGGGTGACGAAGTTGGCGGGGAAGATGCCCACCTTCCCTCCCAGCTGCCCCTCCCACCAGTCGTACTGGGACTCGCTCTTCTGCAGCACAGTGATGCGGTCCCCAGCGCTGAAGCTCAGGTCGCCGGGCTGCTGGCCCTCGAAGGCATGCGTGGCTGTGACCACCAAGGGTCCACTCGCCGCAGGACCTGGGAAGAGAGAGCGTCGCACGGCAGGACACGTCAATGCTGCTCCCACATAAAGACACAGCAGGACATGTCAATGCTGGTCCCACATAAAGACACAGTGTACTGTAGCACAGCAGGACATGTCAATGCTGCTCCCACATAAAGATACAGCAGGACATGTCAATGCTGGTCCCACATAAAGACAGAGCAGGACACAGTGTACTGTAGCACAGCAGGACATGTCAATGCTGCTCCCACATAAAGACACAGTGTACTGTAGCACAGCAGGACATGTCAATGCTGCTCCCACATAAAGACACAGTGTACTGTAGCACAGCAGGACATGTCAATGCTGCTCCCACATAAAGACACAGTGTACTGTAGCACAGCAGGACATGTCAATGCTGCTCCCACATAAAGACACAGCAGGACATGTCAATGCTGCTCCCACATAAAGACACAGTGTAGCACAGCAGGACATGTCAATGCTGCTCCCACATAAAGACACAGCAGGACATGTCAATGCTGGTCCCACATAAAGACAGAGCAGGACATGTCAATGCTGGTCCCACATACAGATACAGCAGGACATGTCAATGTTGGTCCCGCATAAAGACACAGCAGGACATGTCAATGCTGCTCCCACATAAAGACATAGTGTAGCAAACCTACAAACCCACAGCATCCCACAGCATCCCAACTAAAAAGCGTGTTCCCTCATCTTCAGCACACTAGATGGCAGTGTGAGCTTTGTGTGTTCATCTTTGTGTGTTGTGCAGGAGATCCTCAAGGCCACGTCTGAGATTGAGATCCCCAAACTGGACACAGCACAAGTGCTGGCAGACAGACAGACAGACAGACAGACAGACAGACAGACAGACAGACAGACACACACACACACACACATTCTCATCCTCCTTCTCACACTCTGTCTATAATTCACTGCTGCACTTTTATTCCTATTCATGTGAATTGGAGTGCTGATAGTCAAGTTTCACGGTTTCCTCTTCCAGTTATTAGATGAATTGCCTCGTTGAAGGGCTCAAATATCCGAATTGTAAACTTTTGCTTATCAAGGCTGATTCGATACTCCAAGTTGTTGCCAATACTGGATAAACTCAGTTTAGTTCACATGACAACTTATCCTTTGATTACAAATCATCTTTGACAAACATCTAATACACCTTTATCTCTGGAGAAGTATGGAAAGATATATGATGACAAGTCTAATTTATGACAATGTTATTATCATCACCATCCATTCAGAGCCATTACTGAGTCGTAAAACAAAAGACACACTAATTAAGTGTCCCCCCCCCCCCCCCCCGTGGAGCCCATGCACCTGCATACAGCGCCGCTGTTGTTCTGAAGAGTCACGGTGCCCACGGCGACACTATTGCCTCTCATGCCCAAACAAACAAGGAGAAGGGATCACTTTCATCAATAGCAATAACTCACCAGAACACAACGGGAAGCAGGTCCGCTTCTGTGTGTATTGATTCTCTTAAAAATCAATAAATCAATCGATAAATATGAGCTTCTAAAAGAATAAGCTATACATATATAATGGGATAGTTCCATTCTACTCCTGGGATTGATCTGAAAGCTGATGTTGAATGAAGCGCCCATAGGGAGTCATGTGGAAATCTGCTATTCAAACAGGTGGTCTAAACGGTTCCATTGCAGCACAGGAGAAGCATATAGACACATGGGGCACCACAGCAGAGGGGGGATATATACATTTCCCCTTTTTGGCACGCAGTCCGTTCTCCTATCTCGGGAAAAAAAAAAAAAAAAAAAAATCCCAGGACATGCCAGAAAATCTCCAGTCGGGCAGTCCTTCACTCTTAAATGCTTTTGACTCAAATCCTAAAATAACTGCATTGAGTCTGTGTAGACCTCATTCCCCCGGCCACCGCCGATGCAAGACACAACAAGCCGGCGATTTAGAGGACTGGGAACTCGAGGCAGGAGCAGGCTCTTCAGATCTGTCAGGCTGCTCAGTGTGTTTTGGCAGCGTCGAGACACTCCAGCTATGTGGTTTTCTGCTCGCACACGCAACCTTACAACAAAAAACAAAAAAGTGACAAGCCTCTGACAAGACGAGGCCAGAGCCGTCGCCTGACAGCTCAGCGATTAGAAGCCTTGTGGCATGATTAGGAAGAGGAGAGGAGAGGAGGAGAGGAGAGGAGGAGGAGAGGAGAGGAGGAGAGGAATGGAGTGGAGTGGAGAGAAGAGAAGTGAAGGAGAGGACAGAGGAGGAGAGGAGAAGAGAAGTGGAGGAGAGATGAAAAGAAGAGAGGAGAGGAGGGGAAAGGAGGAGAGGTGGAAAGAAGAGAAAAAGAGGAGAAACTGATAGTGAGTCATGGAGTGTCCTGTTCTAGTTTGTGTTTTTTTTTTTAAGCCTGGTGCCTGCATGCCCACTGGGGCCATGGAGAGAAGGGATGCCCACTAGAGAGAAGGGATGCCCACTGGTGCCATGCCCACTGGTGCCAGAGAGAGAAGGGATGCCCACTGGTGCCAGAGAGAGAAGGGATGCCCACTGGTGCCATGCCCACTGGTGCCATAGAGAAGGGATGCCCACTGGTGCCATGCCCACTGGTGCCACGGAGAGAAGGGATGCCCACTGGAGCCGCAGCAGGAAGGGATCCAGAGTTAAACAGGACTGACCCAACTTCTACACAAACTTCCCATCAGATTCCTCATTAAAAAGTGAAGCACAGTTGCTGCCAGTGAGGAGGGCGATGACCACACTGTACTGTGTGTGAAGCCCCAGAGTCTATGGAGGCGTCCCGGGCCGTTGGACACACGCCATCCAATCTTCTTAATCTTCAATAATCTCAATCTGAATCTTAATTTCATCCATTCTAAAGTGAATGAAGTCCAATCATGATCAGTCATGTGTTACACGTCTGCAATGCACCTAGCCCAGTGAGAATCAGTCAGTTAGACTGCGGTCGGCCGGAGATTACTCAATGAAACCACAAACGCGGCTTCCCTGCCTCTTCAGAAGCCTGTGTGGGTTAAAACCGGTGAAAAGCCAAGACGCCTGGGCTGCAGTCCCAGATATGCCAACGAGATTACTGCAAACCCCGGAAGTCATCTGACGACGCAAACACCAAAAAAGAGGAAACTTCACTCTTCCCCTCCCCCCCCCCCCCCGCCCCCCACAAGAACAATGGCTGCGTTGGAAGCGTGCGTATCTCTCCCCGTGGCAGCTCCTAGGGCCAAGGATGGGTGTTAATTACGACATCCCATAATGAGTCTGTGGGTGGCAACAAATGAGACTCTGTTGAGAGAACATTTCATGATCGCGCGCCAAACAGGGAGCGAAGACGAAGCTGTTGAAAGTAGCCCGTCTACAGGAGGCGTTGAGAGGGGGGGGGCGGGGGGATTCACACATTTTCACACAACACAGGCTCTATGGCAACAAACCTTTTGCCAGTGCCGTAAAAAAAGACAGCGGCCTCAAGAGGTAATATGATGACTTAATAATCTGTTGCTTGTCTCACTTCCTGGGAAAAAGGACGAGAAGGCCAGAAATCAGACTCAGTAAAAGTCAGTGTGACAGCAGGAAAAGTGTTTGGGCGGGTAAAGTACAAGAGACATGTTGATGTGTGTGTGTGTGTGTGTATTCTCAGGGTAATGTGACAGCAGGAAAAGTGTTTGGGCGTGTTGTAGGATTCAAAGACATGTTGATGTGCTGATGTGAACTGGAGCGGTCTTCAGTTTACAGTGATGCATGTGTGTGCCTACATTTGGACACCTGAGAATCTAGCAGTGGAGCTATCCAGGTGTTACTCCACATTAGCCCGAGAATAAACACACACGCACGCACGCACGCACGCAAAATAAATGAATAAAAAACATATTAATACTATATTAACTGCCCCCATGTATTAACCTCATAGCCGAAGAAATTTGGCAAAATCAATGTATAAAGCGCAGCTAATAGTTGGGAAATGACGGTAGGTGCGTACAGTACGTGTTGGTGTTGGTCTGCC
>NC_085013.1:29719038-29771538 GCF_963854185.1 Sardina pilchardus
CTGGACTCTACTACAATGGAGAATACTGTACTAATATGTGCAGAATGCAGGTTTGGCACTTTTCCCCTGAAATGTTCAAGGCCTTCTCTGAAAAAGGCATTATCTGGATGGCAGCAAATGTTACTCAAAACCTATATAGCAAAGATCATAGAGTGCTACTAGAATCTTTGCTATATACGTCATACAGCATCAATTGTGCCTTTGTGTCATAGGCACTAATGCACAGACGCTGGCTTTAGAACTCAGCACTAATAACAGGTTGGATGGCCCCTCCTCTCCTTAGCCCAGCGGACGCAGAGTCATGATTACCAAAGAGAACTACACATTTTGATTAGTGCAACCACAAGGCAGTTCTCCAGCCCATCTGAAATGAGCTTGGGGCAAAAAGATGGATCATGTCTACCTCAGATGTCCTCTTTTGCATGGCTCGCATGTTTATTTACTTTGAGACAGAGTAAACAACGGCATGTAAAACCTTTAGTTTTAATTGCGTTAAATGTCTTTTCTGTACTTGGGAAAGGATTTGGTAAGAGTTTCATGTCCCAATTTAAAGTTGATGTCACCACTGGCTACGCCCCAGCAAACTGTACTGTAGGAGAAGCAAGGAGAGCCAGAGCAGAGCAGTCGTCCAATGAGAGGAGCTGTGCTGGGAGAAACGCTAGATGTACTGCACACAGGTCCATACAGATGACCTTCCATTCAATCCTCAGAGGTGGAGGGCAACTAAGACGGAGAGTATGAGTGTGTGTGTGTGTGTGTGTGTGTGTGTACGTGTGTGTGTGAGAGAGAGAGTGAGAGAGAGTGAGAGAGAGAAAGATAAAGAGAGAGAGAGAGAGAGAGAGAGAGAGAGAGAGAGAGAGAGAGAGAGAGAGAGAGAGAAAAAGATGGAGGGAGGTCTTCTGCTGATGGATTTACTAGGTGATTGTGTTTAGATAACGTGCGAGAGAAGAACTCACTCGTCAGGCAGATTCATCTAGACGCATGACCCCCTAGATATATATAGATATATATGTATATATGTCTATGCATGACCCCCCTAATGAGATATATAGATATATATGTATATATGTCTACGCATGACCCCATAGATATATATAGATATATATGTATATATGTCTACGCATGACCCCCTAGTGAGATCACAGCACGGAGATTTATTCAGCTTTTCGAGGAAGTTGGAGCGAGAGAGGAAGAAAAACAGCCACCTGATGGCATATAGATAGAAGTAGAAAAAGCAATGTCTTACACAAACAAAAAGCAAAGCAACACATTGCATAATATTTATCTGTCGAATTAAACGCCGGGACGTCAAGCAAGAGCAACACTCTGAGTGCCTCTTCCATGGTACAGTATGTCCACATGGCTCAACAACTCATACTTATGGCATGTGTTGCTTTAGAAATGTCTGACTAATATGGAACTTACCCTCCTCTGTAAGGGCCATATTCTCCCATGCGTATCGAGGACCTTTATTACGTGCTTACAGCTAACTATTCTCCCATGTGCTTCTAAGTCCTTTATTCGGTTCCTCCAGTTCCACACTGTTGAGTTACCCACGGCCTCTTATCAGCAATTATGTCACACCCACCACAAGTTTAGAGTCAACAGGGCTTTATGAGAAGGCGTGATTTATTGCAAATAGAGCCAGTCTGAGCCTCCGCCTCATTCATTAGGGCCGTTATGGGAAGGTGCAACATAAACCTTCTCAATGCCGTTTAATTCCAGGAGGAACCTAAACCTTTGGGAACATGAGCAAGGCCAACTACACCCTGATGATGGCCAGGACCACTACTGAGTTGACTAGTGATTCAGGTCTCTGCACAAGCGCAATAGACAGTGACTTCACGGCAAGTTGAAACTGAAACTGCACTGAACGTAGGTACAGTACAGTCCTTTAGATTACTGAGAGGAGGCAATAATTCAGCCACCCTCTATGAACCTGCCAAGCTATTTTCTGTCTTTAACAGATGTATTGAACAAGTTATTTCGGTCCTACTGGGTTTGTTCACCAGATAATATGACTAAAATGCTTTTGTATCACTGTAGGCTGATATAGGTTAACAGGATGATACAGTGTTAAAGCAACCTACAGTAGGGTCTATTTATGGATGATACGGAGTTCCTAAACTAAAGTTTTTTCATTAACAACTACAAGGTTTACAGCTTGTAGTGCTAAAGGCTTTGAATCACGTGAACTCAAATCACTATTTTTTAACCACTGATGTAGTGTGGTGGGTTCCAACAGACAAATCAAAATGTTGTAAACTTAATTAGTCTTCCGGTCGCCGGAGCGATGGCAAGCATGCCCCTCTTTAAGTGCACCATGAAACTGTTACATTGCAGCACTATTTGCACACGCATGACTATGAAACACTTATTTCGTAACACTATTTGTGTACACATACAGTGTAAACTAGGCCGGTTGCTGAATTCAGACGCAATATGGCGTTTCGCCTTGTAGTGGCGCTTGACTTAATGCTGCCCACAGAAGGGCTTAGCAGCTAAAAAAGCGCTTGTGTCAGGGGCAGAACACAAGTGAGAGCAGTTTACATAACAATCAGAGCTGCTCCTCCCAAAGTGCATAGCTGCCTTGGTGATGTGTAGGTGACAGAATGCATGCAGGCTGAAAAGTCTATTGCTGCGCATGGGAGAATATGGCTCTAAACGTCCACACGTTGGAAGACTGGAGAAGGCTGAATTGCCTTCAGAAACAGCCAGAGAGTTTATCCAAACAGCCGTGTGGTGATTACAAACTAAAGAAGTCCATTTGGAGAACAGAGTCCTATTCGTTGTTTTTCCATATTCCCTGTGGTGAGAATTTAGCGTCCAGTTCTCAAGTTGATGGGGGAGGTGGAGTGCATTATATTGTGTTGTTTTATCACTTACCTCCAGACCAATTTCAAAGCCTCCTCCAAGACCAGCAATCCCAATGGCAGAGGGAGCAGACCACCCTTAGACAGAACACAAATAACATTTAGCCATTTTGAACCTTAAATTACCACCTTGATGCAAAGACAAAAGACACAGCATGGATGACTCATCAGCTGTGCACAAGGCCCAGAATGCATTAGAGGACATGGCCAAGAGCGTTGAGAGCGTTAGAGGACTGATAGACTGAAATAGTCATCAGAAATGTTACAGTAATTTCCCGTGTATTAGCCGCATAGTGTATAAGCCGCAGTGCAGTGTTTTATGAAAGTTAAACGACACAAAACCATATTAATTCCATACTAACTGTCCCTGTGTATAAACCTCATAGTTGAAGAAATCTTGCAAAATCAATGTATAAGCCGCGGCTAATAGTCGGGAAATTACGGAACAGTACATTGGGGGCGCTGTGGCGCAGCAGGCTACAGCACTTGTACCATATGCGGGTCCTAGTGCCCACGGGGAACCAGGTTCGAATATGGCCTGCGGTCATGTCCTGATCCCACCCCATCTCGCTCTCTCTCTCTCCCACTTGTTTCCTGTCTACCTCTAAAGGCAAAAAGGCCAAAAACTATACTTAAAAACATTACCTACATTAACTCCTAAATAATCAGAGGTCACTGGTATGTTCTCTCGTGTTACAGTGCAGTGATCTCTGCACATCAAACACTAGAAGGGTTCGTCTCCAAACGTGACCGCTAGAGCAGAAGTTCAGTGTGACTGTGGAGAGGACTAACAGCCTGTGGACATGGTTCAGAAAAGAGATGCACGCAAATCTGCCACAGAAGAACCCAAAAAGCAGTTTTGGTTAACGAAGTAATTAAAACAAAAATGTAGCTACAGGCTTTACCTCTTATTCATGAAACTTCAAATGGAAGCAGTGGTTTCTGAGTCTGGGTTAGGTCCCATTGCCCAGGCACACAAACACACAAACACCCCCCCCCCCCCCCCCGCACACACGAACACACGAACATACACACACACACACACGCTAGCCTGAAATAAACAACCATCTTGTTGTTATTGGAAGAGAAAAGCTCTTTTGTACTTGCACGTGAGGTATCCCTCTGTGTGGTGGGCAGCCAGCTGAGCCCAGAGAACAACATGGCCGCCACAGCCAGCCTGACTGCAGGGCGCGCTTGGTGAAGGCAAAAATGCAACAACTAATAATAAAAAAAAGTTAGCATACTTACGTCCATCTGGGAGCCTTGCAATTACGATCCCACTGCCTCCGCGGGCCGTGATCATGAAGCCGGCGCGGATGACCGAGATAATGGCCAGCCCCTGAGCTGTGGCAATTATATGGGCTTCACGGGGATCACAGGGGAGAGGAAACAAAAACAGATACAGATAAGTTCAGAGAGGACAAACGTCAACGATGGCTTTAGAAATCAGGTCAAGCACACTGCCAATTGGGAAATCTTGTACAGGTCTAGTTACGCTCTACGACTGCAACCTTGAGATATTTGACAACATCTGGAACAGCAGCCCTGCAATCCCTGGCACAAATGATGGAATCACCACTCTTGGATGATGTCTATTCAGCTGTTTTATCTTCTAGAAAAAGACAAATTGCAAGATTCAGATTTATCAAAAGGACTTTTAGTGATGAAGAGGTACCTCGCCACAGAAACACATCAATCAATGGCATGGCCAGCAAACAGTCTGGATCTCAATAGCACTGAAATTTGATAGTGGAAACTGAGGAAAATGGTGCATGACAAGGAACAACCCTGTAAAGCTGATCCGTCAACTGCTATTCAACAAGAATGAAGCGCCAGAGGAGGCGCAAAAAAGTACTAATATGACTGTTGAGGCTTGGGATCCAATCATTTTCTTTCAAGGCAATTTGTTGGAGCTATGAATGCCTACCAGAATGTACAGAGGCACTTCTGTGTGATTTGTCTTTTTAAAAAAAAAAATAAATAAAATAAAATAAAATAAAACAGCTGAATGAACAACCTCCAAGAGTGGTGATAATAGTTTCTTAGTTAGTTCTCAGCAGAGCCATATAAAGAGAGAGTTGCGACAACCCGGGTACAGAAAATTCGGTTTGTGACGTGGTTCGTGTAACTTCAAGTAGTTCCCGGAAGCGATTTTGACTGTTCGTTAGAATCTTAAAATAACCGTCTTTTACTGTCTGTTAACGAGTGTTCGATCCTAACTTCCGGGAACTATTGTTGAGAAAATATGGAACATTAGCGTCAATGGAGTTGTCGCAACTCTGGTTCTCAGTAGTGCTTCTAGAGCTCTACTGTAGATCATCAAGTTCTACATCTAGAGCTCTACTGTAGATCATCAAGTTCTGCTTCTAGAGCTCTACTGTAGATCATCAAGTTCTGCTTCTAGAGCTCTACTGTAGATCATCAAGTTCTACATCTAGAGCTTTACTGTAGATCAAGTTCTGCTTCTAGAGCTCTACTGTAGATCATCAAGTTCTGCTTCTAGAGCTCTACTGTAGATCATCTAGTTCTACTTCTAGAGCTTTCATCAAGTTCTACTTCTAGAGCTCTACTGTAGATCATCAAGTTCTGCTTCTAGAGCTCTACTGTAGATCATCTAGTTCTACTTCTAGAGCTTTCATCAAGTTCTACTTCTAGAGCTCTACTGTAGATCAAGTTCTACTTCTAGAGCTGTACTGTAGATCTCTTTTTGTTCAAGTGGCAACTACAATACAATCTCTACGGGTTCTGGAAGGGCACTAACATGCTTTCATCATACGTAACCTGCATAGCCAAGGCAGCAACCTCAATCTAGTCACATTCAAGGTCATAAAGGTGTTCAGAGCAACTCCATTGCTTATTTAAGAGAAGTTCATTTCAGTCATCATAGTACTAAGATAAATTGGCAATGAAATAGTTAGTATGTCACCATCACAAAGGATGTCCTCTTTTCGAAAAATCTGGCAATGAAGAGACAATATCCTGAGAGAATAACCAAAATGATATTCTTCTGACGTCTGTGGCAGAACAAGACGGTTCGCACGGCCTGTTTTAATGGCACAGTGACACATCATCTGGCTCAAATGATGAGCCTAAGGATATCTCACGTTGTAACTGGTCTCTGAGGAACGAGCTCCCCCCTCAAGGTATTATTATGGTTATTTATCATTACTTTTTAATTTTACAGTTATTATTACTTTTATTTAATTTGCCGTCTGTGACAACTCTGCCTGAATTACATCAATAGAAAGGAAGTATGACTAACAAAGGGATCATCACACCAATAACAACCCTAACCCTAACCCTAACCAACACTTTAGGCTCCAAAACAATAAGGTAGGTGATGAGTGATGGGGTGAGTGACAGCTGAGAATATTACGATACTACATCTGGAAAGGACTTTGTAGTGTGTTGGGTCACACCTTCTCACAGATAATCACACTCCATGCCGATACGAGGGAAAGTACTGTAAGACCAAACAGAACCTTGGCACTGGTGAGTGCTCTCCACAAAACCCACATGACATCAGTCAATTAGAATGATTCATCTCATCCCATCTCATCTCAAAGTCTCTCCTCTATCTACAGTATGACTGCTGTTAAGATAGAAGACAGATACGGAGCAAAATGTCATGGATGGAATGTTTTCACTGATGGAGGCCTCTCAGACAATTCAAAGCTCACTAATAGATGTGGAAAACATAGATAACCAAAAAATAAAAAGTAAAAAAAGGACAACAATAAAAGTACCAAGTGTAAGGCAAGTGTTCACTTATACGCTATTGTGTACCTGGAATGAGTTTATCAGGTCCAGTCCTGTTGGATATTACAGTGAATTCCCGCAGGATTTTGGCAGCCTTCTTTGCTTCCGACTTCAAGTTTGATGGTATGGGATTGTTCACTGAAGACAAAGGGAAAAACCCACAAATCACTTTTTCTGTAATACATACATCAAACCATCACAAGCAGCAGAGCATGTATCTTGAACATTTGTCTGATTAATGCAAACATATGATATATTATATATAAAACATATTGATTAAAAATGCAACAAGATGAATGAAGTCATTTTGCAATTTAAAAAATGTAGTCTGAAACTGAAGCTCCAAATTCTCAGAAGTCTGGTTAGATTTTGCAATATCCAACTGCAGAAAAAAAAACAGACAGCTGGCACACCTATGCATATGACTGAGCTGAAGCGATGTCACTTAGATGGAATCCCTCACGTCCTAAGGCTGATTCACCAGATCAGCCTTGACATCAAACAGTCCCTGGTGCAGCAGGAGTTATTCTTGGCTGAGGCTTCACCCACTGCTGTTTGCCCAAAAAGGTGTGTTGCTAAGACGTCTCCACTCAAATGCAGTCCTACCAGTTTAGGAATTCAGGTAAAACCAGAACCGTGTCAAGAGAACAATTCACATTCGCACCTGCAAGTCAGCTACCTTATGCAGAAATGGCAATCAGAGGCCTGTGGCAATTAGAAAGCCGGGAAGAGCACAGGAGGCAGAGGGGGGCCTCTGGCAGTCTGGCCACCGCTCCTCTCCTCCTAAGTGTGTCACCCGTCTCTGACAGGCCAGGGCCTGTGGAAGGTGGACTTAATTCAAACAAAGCACACTTAGTAATGACATCAATTCATTTCTGCTAATGACAAGGGTAGAGCCGTGCAAGACCAAGGCCCCATTGTTGTGGCTTAATTCTTGTGATGCCAGCGCTGTTATGAAGCATGTTCTGTCGCAGGCGTCCCAAATTATCTTGTCTGAAGCTCAGCCCTGAAATGGCAAATGTGTGTCACACGAACACAGCGGCAGGTGTCAAATCTTGATGAGGGAGGGAGATCTCCCAACACCTTGGATCACATGGTCATGCCAGGAATGGCCTCATGTCAGTGCCGAGGCTGGAGAATCCAACTTGTGGTCTGCTGAAGTTGGACGTTAATGTTCCAGTCCGACATCCAACTCAACAGATTTTGTGTCAAATTCCGCTCATTGTCAAATTCAGCTAATTGTTCCTGATGGTCCACTAACTGGGTGTTCTCTAGCTCTTTCTGTGTGTGTGTGTGTGCGTGTGTGTGTGTGTGTCTGTGTGTGTGTGTCTGTGTGTGCGTGTGTGTGTGTGTGTGTGCGTGTCTGTGTGTGTGCGTGTGTGTGTGTGTGTGTGTGTGTGTTAAAACTGCTGTTTACTGGTTATATACTGCTAAAAAATAGGAAATGCCCCTGGACCTCTGGGCAATCCTGAGGGTTATCCTGGGGCCATCAATCTCTCCATATCTCCCCGTAATAATATATCTCCTCATGTCCTGCTCCGTCTCTCACTAAAGACAAATCCCCTCAATTGACCTCAGCTAGATCAATACACGTCAACCCCGACAGCAACCACAAAAAGAAATGTGTGAAAAACAGACTTTCTATTCCTCCATCGGGCAAAAAAAGAAGTCAACAGACTTCAATGCCATCCCCCCCCCCCCCCCCCCTCGCTCCCTCTCTCTCTCTCTCTTAAAAAAGAAAGGACACATTTCACAATAGCCGTTTTGGGTGTTCTGCATCAGGGCTTGGTGGGTCACGTTCGCCATGAGGGCCGCGGCTGAGCATCACATGATCGGGCGGATGACTCACAAAGACGTCTTTGAGTGCGCCAGCGCCAGAGGTGGCAGAGCACATGGCAGCCGTACGGGACACATGGCAGGCGTACGGAACGCGGGTGGCACAACAGAGCGCCATGACGTACAGGAATGAAAATAATGTGCCACCAAAAATGCAGAAGCAGAAGGAGAATAATAGCGCGCAAATAAATATAGAAATGCTGACACCAGCCGGGGCGGGTTCATTTCCCCTCCAAACAAAAAAAAAACACAACAATAACAACAACAAAAAAACGTTTTGATTATTGGAGCGGATCACGGAAACGTCCCCCGTCTAAAAATAAGCTCTGCCACTCCAGACACCCAGCAGCATCTCCTGTTGAAACGCAGTCTGAGATCGCTCTTCTGGTTAGCTAATTAACTGCAATAAAACAAGACATCTGAATAGTCATAAATTCCAGCAGCATTAATCACGGTTGCGTTGTAGCCAGTGGATGTTGAGCAACAGTGTCTGCTGACCCTCAACCCTCCAGCCCACAAATGCAACCTGGGTGGCACCAGACCCCCTGCCCCACCCAAGACCACACCAAACCCCCAACACCAACCCCCTGCCCGCCAAACACCACACCACCAAACAGACGCAATCGGTGTGGCAACTCCTCTGGGAAGCACCGTGAAACCCCCAACTCCCCCGCGCCACACACACACACACACACACACACACACACACACACACACACACACACACACACACACGCAATCTGGGTGGCAACTCCTTCAGGAACCACCGTGAAATGCCACAACCTACAGATGAAGTAAATTGCCAAGAGGCAGACGAGAAACAGACAGAGCTGACACATTTGTTAATTGCGTGTGCTCGGGTGCGTAGAGTATGAGGTCATGAGTGTCACCTCAGCCAGACAATATTTGGAATTCTTCAGGATTCATTTAGACGAACCTTTATGGGGATTAAGTTTCTCACCCCAACGCATCCTCTAACCCACACTCAGACATCATGACAATCATTAACACTAATTGTGACCAGTTCATATCTATAATACATTTCTTTGCATTCATTGTCATATTTATTACAACAGTGATGTACTGAAATCATAAAACCAAAATGTTTCAGATGTGCTTTCATTTACCATATTAGACTGAAACTCATATTTAAAAAATGTGTTGTGTTTTTCTATAATCAGTCTATTAAACAAGGCTGAGCATCACAAATTGGGTGCCTGCAGTGTGCCCTTGCCTCTGCTTGCTCTCTGGTGCTCTGCCAACACAAAGCCTCCATTCTTTACATGCATCAGCACCAAAACACTTCCAACACCCACTACCTTGACAACATATCTTGCACAGGCCTGGATCTAAAGACAGATGCAAACAGTAGCTAGATAGATCATACTCTGTTGACTATAGATAGTCAACAGAGCTAAGAGAGGCAACAGCACTCTTGCATTCCTCTGATTCCTTTCAGATGACTACTCTACTGAGGAGATATTTATGGAAAATGCTGATAAATTAACCTTGCATTAACACAACATGTTTTTAAATACCTCTATAGAATGGAAATTACATAGAATCGCAAAATGACAAAACATGAAATGACTTTACTGGACATTATATTATGGCGTTAATATGATTGAGAAACACACCTCATTGCATGTTAGTGAGTTTTTTTTTCCATTGGTGCCCTTTATTTAACCTTGACTCTTGACAGCATGTTGCCAACTATGCAGGCCAAGATGTTGCCCTATGAATCACTATTTCTGGTGTGCCCTCGAAACTACTGTCATAGCTGTCCAAAAATAGAGCCATGCAAAACAACAACATCTTTATCTATCTTGCAAGCTGGCATGTATTGACAAGAAAAGACTCCACTCCATCCAAATCGGTCCCTGTTATACCAACTAAAGCAACAAGATGGTCCACAAGATAGCACTAGGAGGAAGTTCAAATGTGCATATAATCACATGCAACAACTCATCATTCACTGCAAGGCAAACCACATAATAGAAGCTGTTATCACACAGTATTTTTCCAGAGACCCTGAACAGTTAACCCAAACCGTCACGCAGCTCACTTACCGGCCTGCAAAGAGTCGGCAGGTACCGGAATTAAATGATGCAGAGGACAGTCTCAAGAATAACAATGAGAATACGATTTTTGTCATTACTACTGTACAAATAATTGCTGCTTACGCAGATCTACAGCATGAATTAAGCCCTTAATTAGTCAATGAGTCATTAACAAAACAAAATAAAACAATAAGGCATGTAAAATGCAAATGCTTGCGACAATGCAATTATTTTCCAATTTATAGTTGGCAGAGATAATGACAAATTAGTGATGCATCATAGATCTGCAAGGAGAGCGTCAACATCTGTTGCCATCAGGTCCAGTATACATTTTGACACAGAATTAGTATGAAAAAGGTAATTCCGCAAGGTCATTGAGTCCTACAAGACCAGCTGATCAAGAAAACATTAATACCATGGCAAATAAGGAGGAGCCCAGTTCAGATAACTAGTAACCAGTGGCAGCACAGTACCTGCTCAAACAACACCTTTCCTATGTCCACTGCGCCAACCTGTCAAGAATAACTAAACTCAACAGAGCACACATACAAAACGGATATGAAGGGATACTGAAAGGAACATGAGAATTAAGACAGAATTCCATAGGAGAGTTGGCAGGGGCTGGTGCTTTAGGAGCACAGTGCCCAGGCTAGACTTCTGTCCATGAACACACGATGGTTTCTTCACTTTTCAGGAAGCCTTTGTTGACTTCACACACATGCATATGAAATTATGCAAATTCATACAATTCATTCAAGCCTCTCTGACAACATGCCATTTCACTTGAACAAATGTGGGCATAATGCACGATGTGACAGAAATATATGTCCAGCTTCATTAAAATAGGTCAAACTGGAGAACTTTCAGCAAGGGTACTTGTTTCTACTTTGTATTTCCCTACTATCAACGTCATGACGCGGGAACGTGTGATAACATGCCTTGAGTAGGGGAGAAGGCTCAACGCGAAAGGCTGAAATACGTACACTACTAAGTCATACAAGTAACAGTATAAAGTTACAAATTAAATTCGAATGATGAGTTGACTGATTCAAATGTTTATCAAACAATTATACACAAGTGGTTGTGCAAAGTTAGAGATCAGAACGCTCTCATTTTAAACAGGTGCCATTGGTTGCTGGGTAGCCCAGTAGTTAAACCAAAAAGTGTGAAGTCGCATTTTTAAATAATGTCATATAGGAAACAACACTGAGCAGAACAAAAGCTGATGGCAACTCTCCGATGACCAACACAAACAACTGCTGAGAGAGTATAGCCTCATCGATCTCGGTGTTGGTGAGGGCATTCAGTTTTCATGAAATGGAAGTTAGACCCACACACACCAGGAGCTAATTAACCAAACAATACTGGATCCGTTTGGGGAAACGATACAACAACTGGCTACTTACTGTTCTCAAGAATGGACAGGACTCGCTTGAGGTGACGCGTCAACTTATTGCTGGGCTATAAGCCTCCCACACCTGGTGCAGGTAAGATAGCCTACTTGCTAAGTATCGCTACACCTGCCAAACCTGTTGCATTTCTCAAGCGCTTCCCGGACCGACACACATTTATTAAAATGTGTCATTATTTCATAAGAGCGTAGTGTTAATACAGTCAACTGTAGAAAACTAATTCAAATGGCTGATAAATGCATTATTGGTGTCAAATGCTTCGGTATTATTGTATTTTTAAAGTCAGGCAAGGCATGGGCAAATATAATGAAAGGAAAAGTGACGTGATGCCTTTCACACTAGGACCCATACATGCGCATGCTCGTGAGGTAGCGCGCACGCTGAAATGATGGATGTTCTGGTAATGCAATAGAAGTAACAAATGAACACTCTGAAGCGTAATTTTGTCTGAGGTCACGTTACAAATTGTGTTAAGGCATTCTCTAACTTCTCACTCTCTTTGCGATACCTTACAGTTACAGTTAGACGCAGACAACCTGTCTACTACGTTTCATGATTTATAGGCTTCGTTGTCACAAAACCGAGTTACAATGAGTTAAGTTTTTTAATCATAGAATAGGTGGCATAGGTTAAACATAAACAGTGGGTATTGTATTCGTGCCGACTGCTGTGCAAATACGCACTCATCCATACACTGTGTTGAGTGTTGTTTGGCACATGTCCATGAGGAGACACTTCAGAATGCACAGGTGATTGAATGACGTCTCTGCGTAAATGTAACCAATTATGAAGTTTATGCAGATATTTTTTTCTCGGCGAAAATGAGCTGTGACCACCATTTTATGAACTTCTCTTTTAAGTTGATTCAGAAATGAAACTATTGGAATCTAAACCATATATGTATGCAAGAAGTAAGCACCCCCCCCCCCCCCCCCCCCTCCATTTTTTTTTTAAATAAATAAATACATATAAAAATAACTACAGCGTAGCCAACAATGCAGTAAAAAGTATAATATTGAAAATCTTTTTTTTTGCAGTAGTAAGGTGTAGCACTATAGTGTCAGCGAATACAAGTTTTAATGTCCCAAATATGGTGCTCCATACATGGGAACTGCAATTGATGTCTCCAAAACTGCACACTTGAAGTAGTAATTTCTTTGTAAGGGATTTCTTGCCATTTTGTCATTGATCCAGCCAGCGAGCTGAGTCTGGTGTTATGCTCATCGTTAATCTCCATCATTCGGCATCCCAACTGGAGGGAATCGCACATAAAATCCTGATTAGGGAACACACATAAATAGGCACTGCACCCAGAAAGGGCAAGCCTTAACGGCTACTAGTGGGTACATGTTAGATCATCATGCAACGTTACTAATTCAGGAACATGGATGGATTTGAACAGTTTTCAGTCCAATTCTCAGAAACTAAGTGATCCATAAACCACATAGTAATGCCACAGGTATTACTGAGCTCTTTTACAGGGTGTGTTGTAAGCACTTTAAATGAAGAATTCATTGTGTTTATACTAAGTCAGTCTTGATGACAGGATATCTCCTCTATAAAGCCTCACAGATATTCTAGATTTGATTTCAAGTAGTGGATTTTATGTTCTTATTGTGTGATATTCATGCGGTCTTCACACAAGCCCTTTCTCCAAAAATGACTTTCTACAGGCCTCGTATCACCGTGCTCAACAGAATACTGTCTGTTAGTTAAAAAAGATGGCGTCTTGTGTCCGGAAATTCAACTCTTAAGTAAACAAATAAATTAGCAACTTCCACAATGATGACAATCTGAAAACACACAAAACACACAACTGTTTGTTTATTTGTCTCTAGCCTTCGCTTCCATATCCTTCCCTGGCAACATACATGCCCGCCTGTTTTTGATCTGAGAAGACAAATGTGTATGGCACTGGCACTCAGACAGTGAAGCACGTCAGGCCATCGACCACACGTCAATCCCTGTAGCAGGCGTCTATCGGAGGATTAAGTAGCGTGTGTTAGTTTTGTTTTCTTTACTAACTTCCCTCCCACTCCTGTCTGTCATCCGCGTTAGGGTCTCTTGAAATCTCTTTTGAAAGAGTGCCGCTCCACCGGCTGTGCTTTGGCACACAGTGTCAACAGGAGTCCCTGTGTAGCGAGAACACCTCTGGAAAAACCAGTCGCTCTCCATGCATGCTGTCATATCTGTTTAGGTCTGATGCCTTGTTGCTGTAATGCTATAGTCTTTACAGAATGTAGAAGGGGGTGAAAAAAAAGAAAAAAGTTGGCGTGTGTACTGGAATGACCCAGAGTTCTTTATGTTGCATGCTTATGTCAACTGCATCTCAATAGAGTTGTTTTCTAAAGCTCACATGCCACTTTGAGGATCGTTTGTCTGTGTTGGTCGGGCCCACAACTTTTCCACTTCTCCTATGGTGATAATGAAATATGCAATCCAGTGAAGACAGGGCCATGCTTAACTCAACCAGAAAATAAATGTACATTGACTAGTATCAAATTTTGATCAGTTTTGGTTTCTGAATAGCTGTGTTCATTTGTGTCCGTGCTGAGCTTAGTGTTGCATTTTCATCCAGACAGTGAGCAGAGCGTGTGCGGTGTAGCTATGGGAAATATTGACGTTTGACTTTACTCTTGTGTCTTAAATGATTAGCATCAATTTCAAGTGCCTTTACACCGCAAGTATTAGATGACAACAGTGTAGTATCCTAACCCTAAACGGGTACTGTTATATGGGAGGACCTCACACGAGGTGTGTGTTTGTGTGTGTGGTGTGTCTGTGAGTGAGTAAGTGAGTGAGTGAGTGTGAGAGAGAGAGAGAGAGAGAGAGATCTTGAAATGGAAACAATTGAAAGTAGGTCAGGAGGATGCAAGGCAGGCCAGGTGAATTTCAGATCTATCCAGTATCATCTACTGGTAAAACCCACACCGGGTTATGAGGCAAGACAGAGGGATTCTTGAGAAAATTCTTGAAGAAAGCTTAAGTAAACATGTATAAAAGTGGTATAGTGTTGTTTTCATGTGTAACAGGGTTTAAGTTAAACCGTTTAACCTCATAAACGCATGTTTTCATTTTCATATCAAGAATATATATCACTTGCACACCTTATGATTACAGATATGCTTTGTGATACAAGTCAATGACCTGTATGACAAGTATGTGACAAGTGCATAGACAACACAATGAATCATATGATTAATATATTTTAATATATTCATATCTTCCTCATATTTTGTATCAGATTTTTTTTAATTTAGTTTCATAGTGACAGTGCTTACATTACATTTGAAATTTACATTACAAATGGTCCACCAGGAAAGCCACACACTTCCTGCACTGTATTGAAGTAGCTCTCCATAGGGTAACTGAATTAGAAATAATTTAAACTAAGCCAAGATTACTTGAAATCTTCCTGTTGCATTTCAGATCCATTCATATGCACCAAAGGAAGAACAGTATGGATGTAAATGACAGTATCTAATTTTCTTGAAAACCCATAAGTTTACAGTATTGTGTATATGTGATGTACAGGCCATGTACAGGCTCTCATTGCCAGCATGTATACTCATGAAAGCAGTATGTTATTTCAGGACTTGCTCATATGACGGACATATGCTTAGTGATTTTGAATCTTTCTTACCTGGGAACTTGGTTTGAGTAGGAAGTGCCGTGTCTGGCTCATAGACAACAGTCCAGCAACCGCCTGACAGCTGAGCTGTTGCTTGACTTTAACAGATAATGGTTTCATTGCATGCTGCTAATTCGTCCCACATCGTTCAGCAGAAAGGGTTTTTTTTTTTTGGACTGTCTTTGATCAGAATAATACTCTAGAAACCTGCCCGGCATTTATGGAGACAGGGATTCTTCATGGGCTTACATATGCATTTTATTAGTCAAACAAGAGAGTGCATCTGTTACTTGTCTTTTATACAAATTATTTCAAGCCGGAGCCCCATGTTCCTGCCAAGTCATGCAGCCTAGAGCTGGCTAAGAGAACTCATCCTCGGACTGGGGGCAGCGCCTCTAATGGTGTCATGAACCAATCCTGTGTGGCCTCCGAGGACGCCCGTTTTCACCAAAGCAGAGCTGCTGGGGATGGCGCGGCTGGAAGTGTTTCTGAACTTTGGCATTCTTTGGCGGGAGCGCTGCCATCGCCGCTGAGGAACTTGGCCCAACTGGCTCGTCGTGTGCGCGCACCATAGCAGTCATCTAGAGAGGAAGTCTAGGAAGAAGAGAGATGTGGCTGTGGTGGAGGGTACACATAGGGATACCAGCGTATCCACACACACACACGCACACACACACACACATACACACACACACACACACACACACACACACACACACACACACACACACACACACACACACACACACACACACACACACACACACACACACTAGGAAGAAGAGAGATGTGGAGGGTACACATAGGGATACCAGCGTATCCACACACACACACACACACACACACTAGGAAGAAGAGATGTGGTGGAGGGTACACATAGGGATACAAGCATATGCACGCACACACACACATACACACACACACACCAACACATGTGTGTGTACATATACAACAGACACACACACACACACACACACACACACACACACATACTGTATATATATATATAGATATATACACTGTATATAATATATATATAGATATATACACACACACATACAGTATATATTCACACACACCATACATAACCTCATATACAGTATATTTATATACAGTAAGCGCACAGGCACATATACACAAACATGCACAGACTCAGATCACAGAGACATTCATGCACCCTCACATACTGTACATACAAATGTAGCTAAAAAGAAACACACACACACACACTCAAACATGTGCCCATACAGAGTGAGAGGATGAGAGAGAGAGAGAGACACACACACACAAACACACACCCACACACACGCACACATGTGAATCACTGCACATAAATGGCCAAACAATGAGGCAGCATGTCGTCTCTGACTGGCTTCCTAGTCTTCCGTGTGACAGCCCACAAAGCCACGGCTTACAGAATGCAGTAGCAGCAACACACCTCCCCGCGCCCGACCCTATACCTGGAAGCCTCGAACGCTCCTCGAACGCTCCTCGAACGCTCCTCGAACGCTCCTCGAACGCTCCTCTGCTCCGCGCACCCGGTGCACTCGTCTGGACTTTACGTAACCACCCCTCTGATGCCAATCACACACGCCCAGGTATGCAAGAAATGTAACAAGTTTCTTTTCCTGCATGCAAGAGAGGGAACGACGTGGTTTGCATTCTCGTAGTGATCCGACCCACAGACATAAACAACTAGGCCTGTGAGAATGGAGAGTGCTGCTACAGTAGGTAGTGTTTACAACCCATGCTGAATCGAGAGTGGTCCTAGGTAGTGTTTACAACACATGCTGAATTGAGAGTGGTCCTAGGTAGTGTTTACAACACATGCTGAATCGAGAGTGGTGCTAGGTAGTGTTTACAACACACTACACATGCTGAATTGAGAGTGGTCCTAGGTAGTGTTTACAACACATGCTGAATTGAGAGTGGTCCTAGGTAGTGTTTACAACACATGCTGAATCGAGAGTGGTGCTAGGTAGTGTTTACAACACACTACACATGCTGAATTGAGAGTGGTGCTAGGTAGTGTTTACAACACACTACACATGCTGAATTGAGAGTGGTCCTAGGTAGTGTTTACAACACATGCTGAATTGAGAGTGGTCCTAGGTAGTGTTTATAACACACTACACATGCTGAATTGAGAGTGGTGCTAGGTAGTGTTTATAACACATACTGAATTGAGAGTGGTGCTAGGTAGTGTTTATAACACATGCTGAATTGAGAGTGGTGCTAGTGTTTACAACACACTACACATGCTGAATCGAGAGTGGTGCTAGTGTTTACAACACACTACACATGCTGAATTGAGAGTGGTGCTAGGTAGTGTTTATAACACATACTGAATTGAGAGTGGTGCTAGGTAGTGTTTATAACATGCTGAATCGAGAGTGGTGCTAGTGTTTACAACACACTACACATGCTGAATCGAGAGTGATGCTAGTGTTTACAACACACTACACATGCTGAATTGAGAGTGGTCCTAGGTAGTGTTAACAACACACTATCCATGCTGAATTAAGAGTGGTCCTAGGTAGTTTTTACAACACATTACCCATGCTGAATTGAGAGCGGTGCTAGGTAGTTTTTACATGCTGAATTGTGCAAACTAGTAAAAGTCAAATGTCGGTGTGTGCTGCGTGTGACTCGTGAGCCGCTCAGCTCTATCATGAGCACATGGTGATCAGTGAGGGGAAATAACCCCTGGCCCTGACTCGTCCATGTGCGAAAAGAAAAGCAGATCTCTCTCTGAATGACACTAACAATGGGCTTACCCCTATTTCCCCAGGATTGGAGATCACTGGAGGATTTGTCTGCCGTTTAGGTAATCCTGTCACACTTAAGTGTGGTTTGTCTTGGTTTGACTGAAATTGTCTTGGCTTTAGGGTAAAATTGCTGCCTTGCACAAAGTTTCTATATTAGTGGGCCAGTGGCTGTGTATTAGATATAAGAATGAGTAATAGGCCCTACACAAAATGTTGGAGTGCTGGTATATAAGTCAGATGTAGTTACATCTATCTTTTGATCTCTATATTCTCATACTTTTCCAAGATGCCGTTGTACACTGTTTCCCTCTTAATGCATAACGGTGCCAGAGGTAGAAGGGGGTAGCAGGAGTGCTCACTGTGTCACAGTTAAACATTGTCCTAATATGGCTCATGCTCCTGGGCTCCCATAAATTGTAAAGGAACATGAGAGGCTCTTTTCCCCCTCAAAGGTCACGGATAGTACTTGAAGGCATAATTAGCTTGTCAGAGACTTGGAGTTGAATACAATATGCAGATGGAGTTTTTGCGTCAGACATTTGAACGCTGTGAGGCTCCCCTGGTTTCATTTTCAGTAAATAAGTGTTCAATTGTAAGATATCAGTGTTTCGCACATCATTTAGAGCAAAAATATATGTTATTTGGGTTGTAAGGTGATAGTGACGCGGGGTTGAGTTTCTTCTGTTACAGTGGTTAGCTTTTTTTAGACGGAGGGGTTTGGATTGAGATATCTATTGTTGAAAAATGTTTGGCTTCCTCCTAACTTTCTTGTGGCGCCTGCCGCCGGCGAGTGAGCGGGTATGGCTGAGACCACATCATTTGCTGCTCTGGTGAAGACAATAACCCCTTTTGGAGAGGGCTTTAGAAGGTTGCAGTGTCACTCGGCTTTGAAAGCATTTGTTCAACTGAATTAGTCCAACGCATAGTGACGTTTTTTTTTTTTGTGCGCGCTCATTATAACCCATTTATATTCCTAGCACAGAGACACAGAATATAAGTGAAGCTTTACCTCTCTAGATTATAGTCTTTGATCCGATTTATCAGGCGATTCTTGAAGATGTATAGGAGTAGCTGTGTTAACTTTGCAACTGACCTACTTCCTTCCACCTGACTGCAAGTGTTGCACTTTGTAGCATGTAATGACTATAACACGGTAAGACATTAATAACCTGGTAGCCTAGTCCTAAGGGAAGGGGCATGCTTTGTTAGGCCTGGGTTTAAATGTGTCTAGGTCTTTATGTGTCATGCTCTACAGTTAACAGCTTAGGATATCCAGTGACACTATTATGATGTTGATGTTGTTCATATGTATTTATGTGTATATCTAAAGTGACTTAAAACATTATATATCATGGCATATATTATATATCATATATTGAATATTATATACAGTTTCATAAGGTTTTGCAAACACATTTATGCACGAGGGATTCATGTTGGTCCATTCCCCTAAATGTGGCATTATATCAGGCGTCCTTGTTTCTGTTGCACCAGAGCCGTACCGCATGTATGGGTGAAGTCTCTAAGGATAACAGCAAGGTATTCGGTGGCAAAATGTTAACCATTGCTGCTTTGAACATTGCCCAGATCATGTGCTTGCTCGAGTCCACTCCAGTAATCAGCTTATGAAGTTCCTTGAATGCTTCATGTCACTTTGGGAAGAACTTATTTTTCCAATGCCTTGGTTAGCCAGATTGAGAAACGCAGAAAGGCATGGACATTAAGTGGGAAAATCATTTCATGAGAAAGGTGGAGTTTTTTTTGGTGGTTTACTTTTGTCCTTTTTGATGTTTAACTTTGGCTCTTTCTTCTTTCTCATTATTTACCTTTCTTTCCCTCAGAAGAGAAACAAAACCTGCACATGTTTAAAAAGCCCAGATTTCTACTATTTCTCTCTGTCAGCTTTGGTTTATCTCACTCTCTCCCACTCTTGAAGGTATATCTTGCTGTTTGGGGCTGTGCGGACGTATACACCTCAGATTTATGGATGAGCTGGATTTACAGCCTTGACCTCTCCTTCAACACAGTGAGGACAGCCTTTGATTTGGAGCAGGTCGCTGAGACAGTGGTGCAGGCAGACTGGGGTGTTTTTATCCTCACTTAGACTCTAGTGGTAGTTTCATTGGAGTTACTGCCAGGCTGGTTTACTTGGGCAGCAGGGCCGCTGGTGTAAGGAGGCACAGGGGTTGGCCTGGGAGGCACAGGGGTGGTCTGGGTGCCCACATACTGTAGTCCCCTGATCAGGATTGTGAATACATGTGAGTGCTAGTCTAATGCAGGTTGGAGTGTGTCACAAGTGAAGAGAATACATGTGAGTACTAGTCTAATGCAGGTTGGAGTGTGTCACAAGTGAAGAGAATACATGTGAGTACTAGTCTAATGCAAGTTGGAGTATGTCACAAGTGAAGAGAATACATGTGAGTACTAGTTTAATGCAAGTTGGAGTATGTCACAAGTGAAGAGAATACATGTGAGTACTAGTTTAATGCAAGTTGGAGTATGTCACAAGTGAAGAGAATACATGTGAGTGCTAGTTTAATGCAAGTTGGAGTATGTCACAAGTGGAGAGGGTGCCAAGGTTATGTGTCTCTTCAGCATAAACATTTGACACCCTCTCTTTTATCTCTTTCTCTCTGCCCCTCCCCCCTCTCCCCCCCTCTCTCTCTCTTCATAGCATGTGCTAGCTGCTGTTCTAGCTGTCTCAGGTTAGTGGTCCTTGAAAGGGGGACTAAATGATTGCTAGAGATGACAACGAATTACTGTAGATCCATTTTTCCTTTTAGACTTAAGTGCCTTGAAGTAAACTCCACACACACAACCTCCTGATAGACCCCCCCCCCCCCCCCCCCCCCCCGACCCGACCCTCGTCAGCCATCGAGCTGCGGTGGCCCCCATCACCACAACCCTAAAACAAACCCAAGATTCCACTTAATTTCTCCAGAAACATCTCCTGCCTTACTGTATAACATTGTGTGTGTTGTGCAGTTGGCCTGGGTCCAAATCGATAGTCAGACCTGCCCAACCACAGCTTTGGCATGGCCCTGCAGTGGGAGTTCCCCACCTGAGAGGCTGCACCAGTAAATCCTTTCCAGGTCATGGTGCTAGCATAGCTTTACCCTGAGACTTTAGCCACCACAGCTCCACACTCTGTAGTAAACCCTTTCCAGGTCATGGTGTAGCGTAGCTTTAGCCTGAGACTTTAGCCACCACAGCTCCACACTCTTTAGTAAACCCTTTCCAGGTCATGGTGTAGCGTAGCTTTAGCCTGAGACTTTAGCCACCACAGCTCCACACTCTGGAGTAAACCCTTTCCAGGTCATGGTGTAGCATAGCTTTAGCCTGAGACTTTAGCCACCACAGCTCCACACTCTGTAGTAAACCCTTTCTAGGTCATGGTGTAGCGTAGCTTTAGCCTGAGACTTTAGCCACCACAGCTCCACACTCTTTAGTAAACCCTTTCCAGGTCATGGTGTAGCGTAGCTTTAGCCTGAGACTTTTAGCCACCACAACTCCACACAACTCCACACAACTCCACACAACTGCACACAACTCCACACAACTCCACACAACTGCACACAACTCCACACAACTGCACACAACTCCACACAACTCCACACAACTGCACACAACTCCACACAACTCCACACAACTGCACACAACTCCACACAACTCCACACAACTCCACATGCTGCTGCTGTACCACTGAGAGGGCCACAGCTAAGCTGGTTGCTTTGTGTGTGTGCATGTGTTTTAGCAATTTTGGGCAACAGCAAATGGGGAGAGAGAGAGAGACACACAAGACTAAACAGCACTGATAATGATTAACTACAGTGCCATTTGTCAGACACTTGGGGACAACATTTGAGCAGATTGGAGAGCCTGGTTACTCACACTGTGGGAAATGTGGCATGTGCATTGTTATGGGGCCTTCATTCTGCAGAATAGAGCAAGAGAAGAGCTCTGATAGACAGCCTCTCACCTAACAACAAAGCCATCTTTGAATTGCCCTGAGAAAGACTCAGTAGAGTCGAAACGCGTAGGCTTATCCAATGCAATAAAGGATTTTTAACTTTTTTCACTATATTGGTGTGCCTCGGACTTTTGACTTCCTTAAACACAGCACAACGTTTCTTTATACAGGACAGTCACAGTTTTTTCAATTTCATTTATGTCCATTCCGAAGAGCACCCGATTTTAATCTTTATATTTGACCCAACGCAGCACTCTCCTTCTCTCTCTCTCCATCTTTGAATAGGTTTACAGTAAATCAATTACTAATATTGGTCTTTTTTATTTAGGGTGTATATATTGTATATTATACAATATCTTACAGTCATTTCCTGTGTATTAGCCGCATTGTGCAATTTAAAAGAAACAAAATTATATTAGTATAGTACCATTAATTAATCTCATAGCTGAAGAAATTTGGCAAAATCAGTGTATAAGCCGTGGCTAATAGTTAGGAAATGACGGTATACAATATAATCGTATAGTATATCTGCGTGTGTGCAAGGTTGTCCCTAGCTGACTGCTTGTGCTATGCATGCCTCTATTACAATGATCCTCTGATCTGTGATCTGTTGCCTGTCTGACTCCCTCTCCCTCTCCCTCTCCCTCTCTCTACTATCCCCAGAATCTTCATCTTCCTCTTCCTCTCTCTGCTATCCCCAGAATCTTCCTTTCTCTCACGTCTCCCTCTCCCTCTTCCTCTCTCTACTATCCCCAGAATCTTCCTCTTCCTCTTCCTCTCTCTGCTGTCCCCAGAATCTTCCTCTTCCTCTTCCTCTCTCTGCTGTCCCCAGAATCTTCCTCTTCCTCTTCCTCTCTCTGCTATCCCCAGAATCTTTCTCTCCCTCTTCCTCTCTCTACTATCCCCAGAATCTCCCTCTTCCTCTTCCTCTCTCTGCTATCCCCAGAATCTTCATCTTCCTCTCCCTCTTCCTCTCTCTACTATCCCCAGAATCTTCCTCTTCCTCTTCCTCTCTCTGCTATCCCCAGAATATTCCTCTTCCTCTCCCTCTCCCTCTCCCTCTCCCTCTTCCTCTCTCTACTATCCCCAGAATCTTCCTTTCTCTCACGCGTCTCCCATCCCTCTTTCTCTGCTTCACACGCAAACACGCACGCGAAGGCTTTTGATCTGACACCTTTCCCTGATCCAGACTCTAATGTATTGTAACTGGGGGCTTTTTTTTTTCGACTTCCCCCCCTTTTCTTTTTTTTAACAGTCTTGCAGGGGATAATTGCATGTTTGTTTTGAGGCTTTACTTTTGTGGCTGACTCCTGATTGAGGAATTGCTATAAACTTTTGTGAGGGAGGGAGGGAGTGTTATTGTGGCATGCCCGGGCGCATAAGACGGGCTCGGCTCTCTGTGCGCTGGGGGCTGGGGGCTGGGGGCTCCACGCCTCTCATAATGGGCCTCTCTGTGTCGCGCTCCTCCTGAGGAAACCCGAGAACGTGTAACACTGGGCAGGCAGCACGCTTTCCTTTGGCACGGCCGGAGCCGGGCTACGCTCGCTACGCTGCGCGGCTCTCCAGAACACTCACTTCTCTCTAAGAGCCACAGAGTCCACGCTGATCACAGATCAGCGGCTCTCAGAACACTCACTTCTCTCTAAGAGCCACAGATCAGCAGCTCTCCAGAACACTCACTTCTCTCTAAGAGCCACAGAGTCCACGCTGATCACAGATCAGCGGCTCTCAGAACACTCACTTCTCTCTAAGAGCCACACAGTCCACGCTGATTACAGATCAGCGTCAGCGTGCATAAGCGCCAAGCTCCTATTTCATCCTCCATTTATCACCAGTGAGCAGCTCGGAGGACGTGTTCTTTGGTCCACAACAGGGCCAGCGCAAGGCAAGCATCCTCAGTTGCCTCCGGCATGGTGCAATACAGGCAGCAGGCCTGTTCTCAATCAGATACAGTTAAGCCTGATCTCTAAATCAGACGTGTCTGATCAGCATGGTGTCAACTCCACATCAAAACCACATTATCATGCACTGAGTTTGAAAAAAAGAAATCAGTTAAGATCCCTATCTTGTGCTTCAACACGTCCGTGGTGATCACTTTGTGGAAACTTCAGCGGAGAGATAATCAGTAACTCTTCACCAACAGTGAGCAGCTTTATCTCCATTCCTCGGCTATGAAAAGGTTATGATTGAGATGGATAAGCCCATCACAACACAACTCATGCAACGCATGGAGGCTTTTTCACCATTCAGGAAGAAAAAAAGCTCCCCCTCCAACCGTGCGCTGCTCTCACACACACACACTCCGTAGTTCAGTGCCCTCGAAAGCCTTTTGCCAAAACACACACGATATTTATGTGTGGTGCAGGCTCACCACGCTGTGTCATAATTTCCCACACTGGCGCTGAAAGGCACCCAGAGCAAGCCATATGGGCTGTTTAGTTTATCCAGATGCAATAAAGTGGCTGTTTTGTAGCTCTCTATTTATTTAAATACAATTATCTTATGCACTCGGACTTCCAGCATCAGCTTCCATCCAATATAACAAAACATGTTTATTTAAAGCTCTTATATACTATATTTATATGTATATGTATATATATATATATATAGTATATAAAGTATTTTTATACTATATACAAATACGTTATATATAGTCTTTGTATTTACAATATGTACATATTGCACTCTAGCAGGGATTTCATATATTTAATGTGCAGAAACAATAGACAATAGCTTGAATATATAAATATATATTATATAACATTCATATTCATGACAACTCTGATTTTTCTCTCAATATAAACTGTAATCAGCTACTCCTAACTCAGCTCTGTTTAAAATGTCTCGCAAAGTCCAAAAGAAGGCAAGAGAAAATCGTGCAATTCATAATTCAATCATAGGATTTACTTCTGGCTTGGAGGAATGTGACTGAAGTCGTTGGGAATATGGATGGAGAGAAGCCTTCTTTAGCAAAGGAACAGCCGTTAGCACTGAGCATACACGATACACCGAGAGACAGCTATAGGAAGGCAAGTCGCTGGAGCAAATACTGTTCGTAGTACCGTCCGTGTAGCTTGTCTTTTTTGGCAGCAGGACATAACATTTTGCTCTTCTTGTCTTTAGTCATCTGTTAAACGTCTTCATTTGCACCATATTCATTAACAGAGATCACTGGTGATATCAAGACTTGTCAGCAGACAACATTGACAACGCACCGTATTGAGAGTCTATGGACATTAATCCACTGTGTTGCAAAAAAACTAAACAAAAAAAAAAACTTCTTCACAAAGACAAATACGATTCTGTCGAGTTCGTCTGATTTCCCTGTTTTTGTCCAAGGCACTTTTTTTTCTTGGTTTTCTTTTCTTTCCTCTCGTCTGTTGAAATCTGAAGAGGCAGAAAACAAGTTGACATTTAGTGAACCTTGTGCTTGGCCGTCTGGGAAACCCCTCCTCCCTCCAAGTACCATGAAAACATATCAACTCTCAATAATTCCTTGCAGATACACAGTGATGTTAGTGATGTGGAAAATACTGCATACATATACTGTATATAATATATATATATATATATATATATATATATATATATTATAGCACACACACACACACACACACACACACACATAAATACACACAGGCCATTTGTTCCCCACACACTGACTGAGTGATAAGCTTAAAAAAACATGCCGTGCCTTTTCACACAGATTGCTCCATCTTAATGTCTCTTAACATACTCTTCATGTTTTATGATTGCATTAAATCAACATTTAATGCCCAGCGCAAAGTATATATGATAAGCAGCGGAGTAGTTTGTTTCTAAATTCCAGGAGTGAAATGACTGGGCTCGAGCATGATGAATTATACCCAGAGAGCAGCGTATGACTATAATTAGTTTTTTTACAACATGGTCTCCTCTAAAGCTCATGATTATGCTGCCCCAGCACCACTCCAGCAGCACAATGCTATGGCTACGCGGGCACAAAGCGCGGCTAATTGGACGACCCAGTGACAGAGATGGGATGAGACAGGGCAACGGAGAGGTGTAATGTTGCACTAAGAGCCAGCCTGCTGTCACTAAACACCGGACCTTTCACTCCAGCCCCAGACCTCACGGCAATGCTCCCCATACCATGTATGGATTATACTGTACTGTACACACAATCTGATCACCTCACGGATATGCTCCCCATACCATGTATGGATTATACTATACTGTACACACACAATCTGATCACCTCATGACATGCATTTTCCCTGCAGCACAGAGCAGTATTTAGCATACATCATTTCGTTTTTTTCCCCCTTTTTCCCCCCTAAAGTTGGACTTTCTGTGCACGTACGCCTCTGGCTGGCACTGGCTAGCCCCATGACCCTGTGCTGGCATATCATGCATACCGTACAGCTGAGTTTAGCATGCTGCCACACAAGCCAAAACACTGATTTGATATGAATGATTGCCTGAAGCACAGGCTACTCTGTGAAAGGGTAAAGTTATGTCGCTGTGTCATTTATCAGACATTAAAAAATATATACATTTAGCAATGTGCTTTGATTTATTTTCTAAGTGACCCACATCAAATGGGCCTGCTGAGAGTTCTTATATGCATACCATATGGGTATGTGTTTAGTCTGTGTGTGCGTCTGTGTGTGTCTGTGTGTGTGTAATGTAATGTATGTCTGTATATGCATGTGTGTATGTAAGTAAGTAAGTGCAGTATGTGTGTATGCTCTGTATGCATGGGAAAAAGGGATAGGATAGAACGGTTTACCCACCTGTTGCATCTATCCATCTGTACATTTCTGACTCCCTGCTAACCGGATGAGTAGCCGAGCACATCTTTTATAATCTAGAAATAAAACAAACGCACTTTTACTCCCTGAAAAATAAACATTAAGGATGTCAAAAGAGAAATCTAAAAAAGGGGGGCTTTCCCATTCTACTGTTTATGCTGGCAATACAGTAATGACACCACAAATACCTTAGCCTCAGACATGTATAAATAACAATACTGGGTTAAAACAGTGTCCATACCTTAGCCTCAGACATGTATAAATAAAAATACTGGGTTAAAACAGTGTCCATACCTTAGCCTCAGACATGTATAGATAACAATACTGGGTTAAAACGGTGTCCCAACAGAGGCCGGTATTAAAACTATACATTACTACATCTTAACACTCATACATTTTACACACTCATGAAAATTATTATGAATAATAATCTGGTAAAAAAAACAAACAGATTCATTAGCAAATAGAGAAGTTGTGAAGTAAGTGACTCACAGGCAGGTATTGTGCAGTCTCTGGTGTTATGATATAATCTATAAAAGAGTTTGCTACACTTTGGACTGAAGTACAGCGGCCCTGGAAAACACAGATATACAGTTTGTCATCAGTGTAGTCCTCACAAGTGCTCAATTTACCCAAGTAGCACACAACTTGCTGTAGCACACAACTTGCCACACCAATGTAGTTGAACAATGTTTTAAAATAAGCATACAGTATGCTATATCAGGCTTACCTGTTAAGTGTTTCAAAAGCTTATCCTTCTGTCTAAGATCTCTTGGAAAAATTTCTGCCAAGGGATGGAAAGAAAAGGAGAAAAGGGACAGATGCAGGGAGAGGGATGGAGAGAAGAGGAGAGGAGAAGAGAAGAGAGAAATGCACCATCAAAGGGAGTATGTATTTCCTGATTACAATGACTTTGGCAACAGATCATAGACAGCACATGACCACCTAATTAATTACATGATGTTCACTCAAGTTGTAAGCTTCATCAGTTAGGCTACTTCCAGTTTACAATTGGACCATGGTTGCAGCCTAATGCACTGACGCGTCTTCTCCACTTTCACCTAAATACACTTGATCCAAAAAAAACCAAACGCAATATGTTGATAGTTCCGTTGAACCTGATGTAAAATGGACAAACTTACCTAAAATTTGCTCGTTGTGTTGTGATTTGTTCACTTCATTGACTTCCTTTGTCTCGATAGAATATTCTTGTTTTCTGGACGCATGCTGCACGCCGCTCTCGCTGTCCTCCGCGTGATGCTCCCGCGCTACTCGTACTTTGTCCATGATGAGCTCCAGGAGGCTCCGTCCGTCCCGGACGCCCGTGGGAACGGCGCTCTGCTTGCAGTATCCGGCGGTGAATATCAACAGTAGGAGTCCAATCAAGACAGGTGTGCGCAGGGCACTCATCGCTACCGAGGAGTGAACAAGGCGAGACCCTCCGTCCCGCGTCGTCTTTTAAAGCCCTGATAACACAACATTGATTTAGGGCAAGGGGTTTTTCTTGGAATCGATCCAACTTTTCATTCTTCCAAGTCGTGATTTAGCTATTCAATTAAAAACATAACTTAAGACATGCCAGAATCGATATACAGATTAACGGAGAACTCACCCTTTAATGTGATGTATTTTTAACAGGGCTAAAGGTTATTTCTGTATAGGCTACACGACATGGCCGATTGGTTATATTTACTTGATAAGAATTTAAGTGCCATGGGGTTAAATGTCAGCGGGAGAGAACACAGATTGCAACCAGGCTACCCAAAGTGCCTTTAAATTAAAAACTCAACCAAACGTTAGACATAGTACACGATCACAAAGTTGCATATTTCCCCTTCTCAGTAGATCAGAAAACTGGATAGAAACTACAAGCATGTCCCAGGCACATTCTACGCCGCGCCTCGGTGGCATTCAACATCTTGTCGGAAATGTAGGCTACAATGTTCAAATAGGAGAAATTACCTGTGTTTTTCCCGTTGCGAATCTATGTCACGTTTGTTTAGCGGGCCTCCCTGCGTGTTGGAGGATTATAAAAGTTAATGCCGTTCAAACTAAACAGATTCTGTTGGCGTAGCCGTTCCCCAGGTAGGTTCACTTCCAGGCGCTAGTGCCCCATGTCAGACGGAGGAGCAGGTTCTTATATGTGTATAATGATGAAACTGCAGTCATCTGTTGATTGTGCCGACTTCAGAGTGGGTGGAAAATAATGCAAGTCCGTGAGGAACTTTTTCTCCGCTGCGTCTCTTGATGGAGTTTGTCGCATCCGGCATGGGTTCCCTGACTTTTTATTCTCTGTTGCAGACGTAAGGACTTGTCCCATGTGGATTACCCCGGCATGTCCTTAATTAGAAACGCGTTAAGAGCGCTCCTTAAAAAATGCATTTTATTCTCGCGATCACCAATTCATGTCGCTCTTTTTGTAGAATACCTTGTATTTCGATAATCCGGTCGGAATGGACGGCTTGCTTTTACCAGGAAATTTGTTTCCTTAGACGGGAATCTGAAGCCTCCGTCCAATTAGCATTACCAGAGCATGTGGGTTAAATGGTCGTTTATCGTTTTACATTTTCCTGTAGAGGATGCTGTAATCGATTCGTGTTTCACTTATATTTCAGTGCAATTACAGGAAGTCCACACAGAAAATATAATTAGAATCAATTATGGTAAGTATCAGCAGCATATGCCTTATGGTGAATGGGAAAAGTAAACCTGTTTCTGAGCAAGAGGAGCTCTGTTGCAGTCTGTTCAAATCGAACTGGAGTGAACGCCTGGGCCTCCTCTTCCAATATTGGTTTCGTTTGCCTAACCTCCTATACCACTCCCTTACTTTAGTAAAAAAAAATCACGTTCTCCAATTTCAACCCGGCACGTCCGTTTAATGCAGTCATTCAAGTGGGAGCTGTGGTCCGCGTGCTGCGTGTAAGACAGTTCCCAAAGAATGTGGTCGGCTAATCGGGATGATATAGTCTTAGCCTAGAACTATAACTGAACTTGAAAGAGTTGAACAGCCTAATATAGGTTCAGGGAGGTTCTTTGAAAATATTTCATTTGCCAGGCGAGCTCAACACTGCCACTCAGCGAATTATCACCGGAATCATTGGACTACATTTCCAAATGAATTGTGCCAAGACATCTGTCATCTGTAAATATGGTCACATTAATGTCTAATGCATTGCAGTGATGTAGTCACTATTTAAATCGTAGAACATTTACTGAAGGTCTCTTGACCATCTAGTATGTGTCTGTTCTGTTGCCAAGTCGCATGCCACCGCTGAGATTGTAGCCACCGTTAGGCCTATATATAAATGCGTGTTCTCTGCCAGAGCGACACAGACGGGGCGGTGCTGAAAGGATAGCGCCCACTCGTCCACTGCTTACCTGAACATGCGCGTTAAAAAAATGTTGAAAAAAGAAAATGTTGAAAAGTTTGTTGTATGTAACAAATACTATACCTATATTGACGCTCAGTGTATACTGACTTCTACAGTGTAGAATAGGGCCTATCAGCCACGTTTAAATTCAGATTTTCTTACCCGTTATCATTACATAATCGTTTAAGCTTTAGGCTGAGCCCTAATGCATTTTAATAGACTGCTAACAGTGCGAGCAGTGTGCTATCATCTCCATGTAATTACTGTCTGTCTCTCTAACCCGTAACCCTCGCTCTGGAGGCAAAGCAGTCTTCTCGTCAAATGGGAAGTAGCCGCTCTGTCCCTGGCCGCCGTTGTCACCATGCAGGACTGAGAGCCACGGCAGTGGCCATGGTTTGCTAAGGGCGTCTTGCATCTTAGCGTCCCTTACTATGTTTCAAAGCATTGCATGGACGCACATTTAATTATAATAGGCCTACAACTTTATGGATAAATTCTTTTTTTTTTCTTTTTACATATTTTGTTTGTGTAGGCCTGTGCACTTATTTGATTGTGGATGATGACTTTTTTCCAACTGTTCTGAGTAATAGTCATAGCAGGCTACACCAAATAAGTTGTTGTCTCTATTCAGTAATATGTAAAACTTTGCATGTGTTTTTTCTACTGTTCTACCCTATGTTATGGTCTGTGTCAGTCTTGTCTATACTGTATGTGTAGGCTATACAACTGTTGCTAATATGTTGCCCCCTAGGGGTAAAATACACCATTTGTTGTCACTAAAGATGTGAAGCATGATTTGGTTTTGGCGTCAGGCAAGAGTATTGACATTTGAGCTCAACAATCAATGAAATGAGACCGATCCATACTTGTTCATGAAGCACCTTGTTGATTAGTTGAGATCATTTATGTTCTACTGTATGCCTCTATGTTTATTAGGAAACAGTCCAATCAGCGACAAACCATTTAGTCAGTTTGACAAAAGGTGTATGGGATTAGAATTGTGGACAGTACCTTAATTCTGCATATTTGTTATATAATAAAATGTTTTCAGAGTGAATTCAGTTTTGTTATTTTACGTGTAGGCCATCAAAAGTGAGAAGATTACATTACATTTATATAAAAATATTGTATTGGGTATGATTATTTATATCACATACACTGACACACACACACACACTCACCAACATCAACACTCATGCACAATCTTGTAGTACTGTATGTAGTACACACAGACACACACAAACACACATGAACGAACGCACACACTCAGAGGCACACCCCAACACTCACACACAATCTTGTAGTATGTACACACACACACACACACACATACACATGCGCACACCCCAACACTCACACACAATCTTGTAGAATTTAGTACACACACACACACACACACACACACAGCGTAAATGAGTGCAGTGCCCTGGGCCACATAAATAAACAGAGACAGCTTGAGGGATGCCCAGGCAGGCAGGCAGGCCCCAGCTCTGAGTGTGTGTGTGTGTGTGTGTGTGTGTGTGTGTGTGTGTGTGTGTGTGTGTGTGTGTGTGCCTCCTCTGCTGCCTGAGCCGCCCACGTGGGGCCTTATCTGCTCTGGCCCTCTCCTGTCCTGTCCCGTCCCGTCCCGTCCTGTCCTGTCCTGTCCCGCTGCCAACGGCTGCTTAGGGTGCTGTCCGTGTCCCCAGCCATAGGTCAAGTTCCTCCAGCCTGCCGCCCAGTTAGTGGCACAAACCATGCCAGCTGCTCAAAGCTCAGACACACCTCACACACCTTGGGGGGGGGGGGGGGGGGGGGGGGGCTCAGAGGGTTTTGTCAGGTTGTTTTTGTTTGTTTGTTTGTGTGTGTGTTTGTTTGTTTGTTTGCATGCTTGTTTTTGGCTAGGTGGTGGTGGTGGCGGCTTTCCCGTGTAACCTTGTTGCCAACCGGAGGCCTGAAGCGCCCTGTCTCTCTCTCTCTCTCTCTCTCTCTCTCTCTCTCTCTCTCTCTCTCTCTCTCTCTCTGTCTTCACGTTCATCTGGAGACACTGATCCCCAAATCCACTGATCGTCTTTTGGTCATTAACTCATTAATCTTGGCTCGGACCAGTCCTCTCCCCCCGGCTCTCCCTAATCCACACTGACCTCGTTGCCGTTTTTGATACCATGGACCGCTTACCCTCGCTTTTCAACCCCCCCCCCCCCCCCCCCCCAAACCCCCACCATCCCGCAAACCCCCAAAGTCCCCAAGTGATGGCCGGGCTTTCATTTTCCTCTGTGACAGTAACCCAAACACTTGCTTATTATAATGTTGAATGGTCTTGTTTACATGGCTCGGGCTCAAAGGCCTTCCCTTCCTCCCTTCTTCCCTCCCTCTGTATCATTCTCTCTCTCTCTCTCTCTCTCTCTGTCTCTCTCTCTCTCTCTCTCTCTCTCTCTCTCTCTCTCTCCCTCTCCACCCTGATCTATTGTGATCTTTGACAGACACGGATACATTCCCCACTAACACACACACACACACACACACACACACACACACACAGACACACTTCCTCATGCTGTGAAAATGCAATGCTGTGTCTAATTTTAAGAGAGGGAACCCAGAGCAGTTCTCGCACACACACACACACACAAACACACACACACGCGTCATTGACAAAAAAGGCTTTCAAAACAATCTTAAAAAATGGACAGAATGCATTTTTTTAAGTTGGAAGACTGTGTTTAAACGAGTCATAATGGTTCTGCAACATTTACAGGGGTGTAATACATTTCTAAACTGTATTTGCAATTTCTCCACCCAAACAAATGGCAGGTGGCGCAACCAAGCGTTTCTAAAAAAATAAAAGAAAAAAATCACACTTTTTTGTAAACCTTTTCTATAGATTGTATAGTGCATAACACATTATTTCTTTGAAGTGGACCATGGTGTTAAAAGTAATTTATGGTGGGTAATTTGTTTTTTCACCATCCAACTTTACTTTTAAAATGTGAATAGATACTTTACAAATGTAAAATAAATATTATTCATTATAGAATAATTAGGTACAACACATTTTTCAACCATTTCTTTACTTTAATTTATTATTTATTGGTTTGAATTAGTATTTTACTTGATTTTGAGAAGAGAAAGTAGCTATTATTTTTAATCAATATTTGAAAGAGATTTAAAAACTTAACTCATCAGTAAAGGTCACTTGGGGTCCTTTTGATGAGGCCATACCCAATTTTGAGGGTTTGAGATGACAAAACATAATATATATATATATATATATATATATATATATATGAAAAATGTTATGAAAAAAAAAAGAAAATATGTTCAAAATGTACAGGTTTTATAGAATAACATGATGCCTGTTATGAATTATTTACACACACACACACACACACACACATGCACGCAGGGGAAACTCTTTGGCTGACGACATCAGTACTGAGTGGATTGGTCTCAGTCATCACTGTCCTCATATGACCCCCCCCACACACACACTCACACACACACACACACCGAGGGCAGCTGCCGTGTGTGGGGATGCCAGAGTGAGCTCGGGAGAGTGGATTCAGGCAGCTGTGCATTACATCTCTGGCCGCTTCAAAGCCACGGCACAACACATCTGAATGAGAAATGGATGACTTTTCTATGCCTCATGGAGAAGGAATCTTTTTTATTAGTATTATGGCCTGTGTCTAGTGTTAACGGTCAAAGACTTGTGACTTGTGTTGTGCCTCTTACCAGTAAAGAGAGTACATTTTGAAGGATGTTGATGTGCCTGAACCGACCGGATTGGTTGTTAATGTCCGGAATCTAAACGTCTTATCTTTGAGGCCTGTCCAAAGAATCGTGGAGGGCCCTCGTCCTCTTCCGACTCTGCGCCCTGCCACCGATGCTACATGTCGGACGCAGCTCGTAGGATCATCTCTCACTCCCATAGAGCTCTGATGTCAGCCGTGAAATAGCCAGCAGCACTTTTTCTACCGGCTCAGTGTCCTTAAAGTAGCCCTGACTAATGTATCCCCTTGTAAATATTTTGACTCAAGGGAATTCTTCTTTGCACGCCAAGATGGATTTGACTTTTTGTTTTTCGGTCAGACCTATGATTTCAAATAGCAAGCGAGTGGCTCAGGCGGATTTGAATTTGGTGAAACGCTGCGGATGAACGCTGGGACTTGTAATCATTCTGTTGGTGGTCTGCTCTCCAGAGGGTGTGGGCGTCTGCCTCGCCCTCCGCTCCGATCGGCGCTGTTCTGGGGAGGGAGGGGACGGTCCGCACGAACGCCCCGGGAGAGTTTGCAACATCACTGTTTCACTTCAGCCTTGTTTTTTCATGTGGTTGAACCTTTTACACAAATAAATTGGTTCAATTTTATTATTAGATAAATAATAAAAAAAAATAATGTCTGTGTTCCAGAAACGTCCACACCTATCATCAAATATTGTCAGCTGTACATGCCACTTTAATAATGGAGTAATTGTACAAGACCTTGAAGGGTCCTTGCCAATCTCTTCTTTCAGTGCCGAGAACATATCAAGTTTTGGGCAAGTTTTGTGGTTGAGAATAACGTCCAAAAATGGCTCTTCTGAACAGACCTGATTTATTACAAGTTGTGTGATGGTGGTCATGACAGGACTACCACTTTGGAAGACAGGCTTGCTTGATCTCTCTCAGTTTCAACAAGATTGATGATAGCCTCTTAAAATGAGCTGCATAGAGATTCACTCTCTCTGTGGTCATGGTGACCACATATATTTTGAAAAGGTTATGTTACGTTTTTCTCAGTTGTTTTGGCACAATTTTTCGATCTGAATTGAAATTCTCAAAACTGTTTGTTTCTAACTCCATATCATCTTAGAGCATCAATAGAGCCATTTCCCATCTTGAGCAAACAGCAGTGCTTGCATAAAAGTGCTAGCATCCATGCTGCTGATTTTGTACAAATCTCTGCTAATGTCTTGTTGGTCAAAATACACTATACTGGGTCCATGCTGAGTAGTAACACATTGGCCATTTTTAACCGCTTGAGTTATTACTTGCAAATGTGTTGAACTAGCTGTCATCATAACTAGTTGTCAGTCAGTCTAGGATGTACACATGTAAGTGACCTGACCGACAGGGCACTACGTTGAAGTGGTTCTGTGTGGTGCACAGCTCTGACTAAGGCTTGTACTGTACTACATATTGGTTGTTTTTCATTTGCACGATGCTGTAAAAGCCTTTGTTTTCTTCACATTGTCACAAAATCTGTCAACAGTAAAAACATTGAAACCTATATCCACTCTCCTGCAAGCTACATATTTGTGTGTGGAAGGGTTTCTCTACACGCAATAATGTGTAACGTTGTAGTTTTGAAATAGCTATACCATGCAGAACATAGTGATGCCTTACACATTGTCCATTAGACAATACTTAACCAGAAAACTGTCATATTGACAAGTAATATAGTTTGACTATCTTGACATACTGTAAACAATGGCATAAGGAGTTGTCATTTTGATTGTACTGACAGTTTCATTGGTGTAAATACTTGCTTGAGACATACACAAAGCATGAGCAAGTCAAGATACATGCTTTTGCAGGTAATCATATGCGGTGCAGTTTGCATTCATTGTTTTGAGAAATTCACTAACTTCGATAAATGTACTCTAAACAAAACAATGCCTAGCAGGAAGTGCAGACAAAATGTCTATGCTGAGACTACACAGATGTGTAATAAGGGACTTGTGTAATTTGATTGTTGCAGTTACTCATGTATCTCCATGGAGTTGAATTGGATCACCAGTGTTAAAGGCCACAGGCTTATTGAAAAGGCCACTGCCCTGTGACTATCTGTTGTGAATATCCAGAGGTGAACAGTGCATTTGAACTCGTAAGAGTGGGTAGTGAGAGGTCCTCAGGCACACAAAAGCTCCTCTTGGCAGGACAGCAGTCTAGAATTTCAACACTTCCTATAACAGAATCTTTTGCCTGACCGTTGCACTTTGATGGCAAGGCTGACTACAAATCTCAGGTCGCACAGCTGAACGTTTTGAAAGCTTGATCTGCGCAGTAATCAATTGCAGATCTGCCCCCCTTCCCCTTCCACCAGAATACGTGAAAATGCATCAAATATTCAGGAAACGGCAGTAGACTTGTTATGTGTTCGTGAAATATAAACTTGTTTTTGGCTGCTACCGTGATGATGATCGGATAAGTTAGAGCTTCTGGGACCTCATCTGTGTTGTTTACTCTATTCAGGTTCACAGGTGCCGGTTGATGTCTCTTGATGGCTGGATTGTTTACTCTAGTCAGGTTTACAGGTGCCAGTTGATGTCTCTTGATGGCTGGATTGTTTACTCTATTCAGGTTCACAGGTGCCGGTTGATGTCTCTTGATGGCTGTTGAAAGACAATTTCAGCAGCCATGCACAATGCTTTGCATTTTGTCATTTTAACAAAATCCGGAAATCAAATAAATAGATTCCTGTGCAAATGTTGGTTCATTTTTTTGTGGTCATGTTGCAGCATGGTCATGTGAAAAAAAAAATGTTGTTGCCTCCGAGCAAACATGTGTTGTGCCACCGTTAAGGCAGTCGCTATAAATAACATTTGTCCACCTTAAACTTTCTACAGTTGGACATAATGCTCAGTAGCACATGCTCCAGCCAATTAGCATCAGTGCAGAGGGACGCAGTGGGGGACCCCCTTAAGAGCCCTTGCATAAGCGTGACCGTGTGATGTCACTTTTCTCAGAGCATATATGGAAATGCAATTCTATTGCCATGCATGCTGTCGAAATGCTGCTGATCAACTGTGTGTTTTTTTTAATTAAGTTTCTTGTTTTTGCACATAGCCTACTATTACGAGGCATGGATGCTGCTCATGGTTTGACTAGATGATTATTAGTTGAATAATAATATATATTATTGACTCTTTTGCTGTAAGTCGTGACAGTCATGATGCAGGACTACAGAGATGCACAGATTGGGGTTGGAGAAATCTGATGTTTTCTCTCTTCCTATATAGATGATGATTCTCCATGAGATGAATGTAATACTACAGCACTGGTAATAGTCTATAGGCACACAGCAGCAGTACTATACAGCGCTGGTAATGGTCTATAGGCACACAGCAGCACATGGCTACTACAGCACTGGTAATAGTCTATAGGCACACAGCAGCAGTACTACAGCACTGGTAATGGTCTATAGGTCTATAGGTCTACACATCAGCATGTGGGTGTGTTTAGTTGGGCTTAGCTAATCACTCTTGTGTTGACAGCACCTGCAGTAAGAGTCCAAGAAACACGTCATTATTGTGCTGCACGTACAGGAGCAGCCAAAAGGAGAGAACAAATATAATTGCCATCTTTGGCTGCCCGGCCCAGTACACGCTCTTGGACTCCTACACGAAGGACAATTTAAACAGGATCAACGACCCTTCAAAATCACCCAATACTTTTTTTAAGATTTTTGAAAATTGTGTATTGTGTATACACACACACACACACTACACCAGGAGTGTCTCCAACTGCAAGTGATGCTGTAAAAATCGCCCCCATGCATGGAACATTCCTTATGACCACAACCATTTTAAGCCACTTTTGTTAGATCTGAACATCTTGTGGGAGACATTTCCTAGAGTCTCTCCGTGTGTGTGTGTGTGTGTGTGTGTGTGTGTGTGTGTGTGCGTGTGCGTGCGGTCAGCTCCTCTCCATGCCTACGTTTCCCATCACACCTAGAGCAGCGGCACACGAGCAGCGCGGCCTTTGTGGCCGGGCAGTGGAGTGCGGAGGAGCGAACAATGCGGCGCTGAACACGCCGATGACAGACACAGCGTCTGTGTAAATCAGCTCACAGGCCTCTAATCTGCCCCAGCAGAGATGGGCACGGCTGAGACTATATGAGCGCTTAATGCCTGTGATTATTGAGGGCTGTGATGATTCAGGTTAGAGCCAATGTCTTAATGTTGGCTCCTTAAGTCTATTCAAGACAGCCAGAGTTGTGAGCGGCTATTAATGGCCCTCATCTTACCATTTAATTGGGAAAGATTTTGAAGCAGACGGCTGTTGAAGACATCTCCAAAAATAACAATACAGACTGCTTAGCAGAAAGTGGAGCCCATGCATCAAAATGACATTTCATTGTCTGCGGAGTTTCGATGCTTTCAAGCGAACGGCTCTCTACTGATCCAGTGCACAGGTGTGGCTGTAGCCAGCAGACGGTGAAGAGTGACTTCAACACCACCAGAAACATTCTTCTCCGACACAAAACTTTCTCTCATCCAAGACCCACAGCTATTATCCCTTATTAGTGTGAGTCCTTGTTGTATGTGGCACTCAAATAATCTGGTGGTTATTGAAGGAATAGAAAAACTAAAACTCCGAAGACTCTGGCCAGCATCTAATAGGCCAGTGTTTCTCTCTCTCCAACACTGGGAGCATATCACGTTTCATGCAGAGTAGCAGTGAATGGCATCCAACAAGTGCTCTCCTGAGAAAACCCTTAGAGGTGATTTATTGGGATTTCTTAAAATGGTGTTCATGATACGACTACCACCTAGGAAGACAGGCTTGAAGTCTCTGTTTCATAAGGATTAAAATGATCTGCATGGGGTTCCAGCCATTGTCTACTCTCTCTCTCTCTCTCTCTCTCTCTCTCTTTCTTTCTCTCTTTCTCTCTCTCTCTCTCTCTCACTCACACAGAGGTTGTTTTTACAGTTTTTTTCACACTAAAACTCATTCTCTGAACCGAAGGCTATAAGTTGCCTAAACACAATTATTGAATGAATCAATCACTCTCTTTTGGCAAAACCATAAACTGTTTTTAGCTAGTAAAACACAATAATCACAAAGAAAGCACAAACTTTAGAGGTTATACACACAACTGAAAATTGATCACACTCATTTCAAATGATGACACAACCAATGTTATATTGTTCAGAATACAAACAGGTTTCTGAACAGTGCAGGTTCATAACAGCAAAGGACAGAAACTCATGAGGTATTTAGAGTGTATTGTCTGTAGATTTAGGGCATTCAGAGTGCATTGTACTGTAGATTGTAATGTCATTCACTTACTGTAATTACAGTACATTTTGAATCCGCTGAGTCATGAAATCTTTTTTGTTTTGTTTTGTTTTGTTTTTCAGATGGAATGTATGCTTTTTGAGGATGATAGATGTTTTTAGATGTTCTCCTGGTGCTATAAGCTAGGTGACTTGCAATTTGACATACTGTACAGTAAATGTTTACTGATGAATCTGAATGGAATCACTGATCACATTAGGAAACTACGGCACACATTCAAAACATCACAAACAAACACAATTTAGAAAACGGGATGTGTATCTATTGTGTGGATCCTCTCTTTTTGTTTTGAATACCCAAAGTTGACCAGTGTGCTCCAACTCTAAGTGCGGGTAGCAAGTGTTCTCAAGCTCAAACAATCCCCTCTTGGCAAAAAAAAAAAAAAAGCGTCTAAGATTTCGACACTTCCTGTAACAGAATTCTTTGCATGACCGTTGCACTTTGATGGCGAGGTGGACTAGAAAGCTCAGGTCGCGCAGCTGAAAGTTAAAGTTTGATCTGTGCAGTAATCAATCCCAGATCTCTTCTCCTCTCCCATCCTCCACTACAAGATGTGGAAGCACTTCAAATCTGCACGAGGCAACTGCTGTGGGCTTGTTATTCTCTCATTTATTTCCAAAATGGACACCATTTTTGATGGTGTTGCAATTTCATCAGAGCACTGTGGAAGACATCTGTGTTGTTTTCTCTGGTCGATTCCACAGGTCTGCTATTTGCCCTTGATGACCACTGAATGGCATTGATATGTAATATTTTTTTATGGTTTTGGTTAACTGACAAGCGCTAAAGCTTGTTATTAGTTGCTCTTGTTATATATACAGCATATAATGTGAGTTACTCACGAGGAGAGAGGAAGAGTGGGAAGCCTGCTAGTATGCTAGCAAGTTATCTATAGTAGCTGCCTGTGTTTGTTGTTGTTGTTGTTCTGTTGATGTACAGTATTCTGTTGTTTTTTTGTTTTACTATTTTGTCACACTGGCGAAAAAGGGGCGACCACAGTGAAAAAAGAAGCAGTTAAAGAAATCAACATAACATGTCTGCTTGTGTCATGGCATCGTGTGATTATGAAAAACTACACCACAGCATGTACCACTTGCTGTTTATGTGTCTGTTTTTATTTGTTTGAGTTTTTTGGCATTTATTCAGGCTTCAGTTGGATTAGGAAAAGACCACAGTCTATTCTGACGAAAAGACCACAGGTCGGATTCGAACCTGGGAACTCTTGGGTGCTGAAGCAGTAACATAACGGCTTGCACTGCACTGAATGTGTGGATTAGGAGGCCAGCCATCATTGCCATGCAGATTAGACGCCATGAATGCTTTTCTTTTCAAAAAATAGACTCGTGCAGAAGTTGTGCTGAATCACTGTCATGACACCTGTCCTCAGTCTTTGAGTTACAGAGTTTTTCTTTCCATGAGATTATGAATTAAAACAGCAACGCTTTAAAATGCAAAGTAATTTCAAGTGCCACTAACAAAGCTTTTGTTTTTTTGCTGTGTGTGTGTGTGTGTGTGTGTGGGAGGGGTTGTTTGTCAACTGTAAATATTTCTCTTTGATATGATGAGTTACTCTGAGACAAGAGAGGGGATTCCTTTTAATGATTTTTTAATGGAGCAGAATCTGCCGGGGGCTTATCACGACGCCATCAGTGGGGACGCTCCAGTGACGCCAACGCATACAGGAGAACACTCCAGCTAGAGCACAGTGATACGCCATGCCCCACATATTAACAGCATACAGGAGAACACTCCAGCTAGAGCGCAGTGATACGCCATATTGCCCCACATATTAACAGCATACAGGAGAACACTCAAGCTAGAGCACAGTGATACGCCGTAATGCCCCACATATTAACAGCATACAGGAGAACACTCCAGCTAGAGCGCAGTGATACGCCGTAATGCCCCACATATTAACAGCATACAGGAGAACACTCCAGCTAGAGCGCAGTGATACGCCGTAATGCCCCACATATTAACAGCATACAGGAGAACACTCCAGCTAGAGCGCAGTGATACGCCGTAATGCCCCACATATTAACAGCATACAGGAGAACACTCCAGCTAGAGCGCAGTGATACGCCGTAATGCCCCACATATTAACAGCATACAGGAGAACACTCCAGCTAGAGCGCAGTGATACGCCGTAATGCCCCACATATTAACAGCATACAGGAGAACACTCCAGCTAGAGCGCAGTGATACGCCATGCCCCACATATTAACAGCATACAGGAGACCACTCCAGCTAGAGCACAGTGATACGCCGTAATGCCCCACATATTAACAGCATACAGGAGAACACTCCAGCTAGAGCGCAGTGATACGCCGTAATGCCCCACATATTAACAGCATACAGGAGAACACTCCAGCTAGAGCGCAGTGATACGCCATAATGCCCCACATATTAACAGGGGTCAGGGCTTTCCGTGCACTGCAGTGCCCTTGTGTAAAACTGGCCGATCTCTCTGTTAAATGCTTTCTCTTTAAATGGGCAAAAGAGCTGCTTTAGCCCTGTTCTGCTATGTACATGTTTATGGGTATGTTTACTCTCAAAACAGCCTGATGCTCCTGCTATGTACAGTACATGTTTATGGGTATGTTTACTCTCAAAACAGCCTGATGCTTCTGCTATGTACATGTTTATGGGTATGGTTACTCTCAAAACAGCCCGATGCTTCTGCTTTGTACAGTACATGTTTATGGGTATGTTTACTCTCAAAACAGCCTGATGCTTCTGCTTTGTACAGTACATGTTTATGGGTATGTTTACTCTCAAAACAGCCCGATGCTTCTGCTGTCAGAGGCTTTTAAAGTCGTTTTTTTTGGCCCAGAGGTCGTCAGGAACATCTCTGTGTAGTCTACACACACATACAGTACAGTACGATGTGGGCTCTTGGCAGACAGAGCCGCACACACAACATAGTATGACTTAATATAGTATGCATTGCACAATACTGGAGACCTGTTTTGGAATGAGCCACTTGAGCTATTCAATCACGTCGTTGTTCCATATCATTTGGTGGAGGCCTGAGTTTCATGTTGATTCTGTGTAGCAGGCTGCCTACCCGGAATGGTACAAACTTCAAATGTCACAACAGCGCTGTCTTTGACTTCTGTTCAAACGCTTCTGCATCTCAAGTGGGTGGAATTGAGAAAGCCGCGTGTAAGCTGGCTACCGTGCATCTGATATGATGTCACTCTCTCTGTTTACGTTTTCACCCCTGAATCGCGCTTTTCAACGCTTAGTGTTTGCTTACGAGGAGTGACTGGATATCAATCACTCACACAGATACATGCGCTGGCCCGCAACCATGTGTCAAAGTGTGTGCATTTGTGAAAACAAAATCCTTGTCTTGTAATGAAGTGAATCTGGCCAAAATCAACATATTCTAAACGATCCCAGCTGCTGGAGTCATATAGCCCCTCCTAATCACTCAAGATACCCTGCCCTGCCTAGTACCTCCCTCTGATAAGTGTTTTATCAAATGTCCCGTCGTGCCAAAACATACTGTCATATACGATGTTCGACTTCCATGGAAGTGACGAGGCCAAGTTTTGATGTGCCAAGAGACTTTGCTTTTCACTTTTTTCACTCTACACATTCTCTCTCTCTCTCTCTCTCTCTCTGTCTCTCTTTCTCTCATTTTCTTTTCTCTGAAAGATCCCAAAAGCTTTTTCCACTCAGTTCACTGACAGTGGATGATTTGTACGTGTTCCAGCCTAACCCCGTTGCCTAACAGGACGATCTCATACCTCGCTGGGCTTCACTTCGCCGGTGTGGGAATGCGGATTGCGCGATGGAGGCCATCCACCCGAGCTGCCCCTGTTGCTACGGCGCCGGCCCTGTGTTTTGCTCTGCCTAGTAACCCCCTCAGTCAACAGGCAGTGTGTGTGACGCGCGCGCTTTTTTTCCCTCCACCGGGAGGTCGGCTGAAACACACACACATGGTGACAGATGGGAGGCCCTTGAATGGGATGGAGTGTGTAACACAAGACGCCTTTTTTTGTTTGTTTATCTATTTTCAAAGATTAACTATTCGAATCAGCATTTTAAAGTTCCTCTCTGCACGTTTATTCTTTACACACATTTGCACCGGAGTCAACTGTTCCTTTGGCCATGAAGGGCTTCCTCCCTGTTTTTTCCCCTCCTGTTAGCATGTGGCCGGAGTGAAGGATTTCCAAACAGCAGCCTAAGAGCTCTTGGTAATGGCTCTCTGTTAAGTACTGAAGTGCTCAAGAGCACTTTTTTACTGTCGTTTTGGAAATGCGTTTGGCCTGTGCTTTCTGTTTAATCTCTGTCCAGTCTTTGCACAAGCAGAAGTGAGTTGTTAAAGCACTTGAGGTCTGAGGTGGCATCTGCACTGACCTGAGCTCTGACCGACTCCGTGGCCAAACACGTGGAAGCACATGATGTGGGCAAGTGTTGAGATATGTGGCACTTTGGGGCCTAACGGTGAGCTCCTCTTCCTCCTACCTGTTATCAAAGCGCACAGAGTGTGTCCCTTCAGACGGCAATAAATCCCTGTCTGCTTTTTAAGTACCATTCCTTTCTAAATGTCACGTTTTTTTGTAAATCCAAGTCTTTCCCATGGATAATCTTCCGGCATGCATTCCAGGGTGATCCCTCAGGTCTCAACTGCGTTCAATCATGGGGAAAATAATTCTCTGTATCTTTTGAATCCGTGCCCAGGAATTACTGCTGGGGTCCAGGTCTGGCGTGTAACGGCAAGATTCAGGAGGTGAGGAGATTCTTGGATCTGTCCGAGATCCGCCCGTGTTGACCACAGCGCTCGGACACCCCCGCAGGGAGTGAGTGATTCCAGTCACACCTGTCCTCCCCCAAGAGTAAAGGTCACCTGCAGACCACAGCGCAGGCGTCACATACAGTAATGATTCTTCCCTAATATAGGCTCACTTGCTCAGCACCGCCATCACATACAGTAATGATTCATTCTAATATATACTGTAGGCTCACTCGCTTGTTGGCTTGTCAGGTGGCAAAGACTCTCTTCTAATGCCCTGGTCTGAATGTGCACATCAACACTCTGTCACCTGAAGCCCCACTGCCATATTAGCTGGCCCTCGTTAGCTCTGGGCTGGCCCTCCCAGCCTTCCCTTGGTCAGATTGGTCAGATTTAGATGTGTGACATCTGAATCTTAGCATCTTTACTCCCTCAAAATATGAACAAATAAATTAGTCCTTACAAAAACAAAAGTGAAAACATTACATAAAAGTGAATCAATTGCATTACTGCAATGCAAGACAATACTTTGTTAACATTTCAACCCATTTCAGTGAAACACAACTTATTTCCTCAGTAGTGATGATCTCATAGTATGCCCTGTCTACAGTACATTGTCTTAAAATGGTCATCATGCAGATAGACACCAATAGCAGCCCTTGGGTTGTGGAAGGCATCTGACTATGACTATGTCGCTGTACTAAGGTGACCAGATGTCCGAGACCAAAACTGGGGACATAATCCCAACAATGTGGAAAAAATGGGGACATTTTCAGTTTGACTATCAATCTGATTTAAATACATACAAGTATTATCTTCAAAAAAAAGGGACAGGCAACCAAAAACGGGGACTGTACCCTGAAACTGGGAACGTCTGGTCACCCTACTCTGTCCACTAGTGTGGATCAGGTCAGACTTAAAGCCACATCCACCTGCTCATTGGGAAGTTACAGGGCCTGTTTACATTTGTCTTTAGAATGTGATCCGATGTGATCACAAGCAGTCAGAAGAGACTCATGGCAGGTTATGAATGTAGTCCCCGCGGTTACAAGCTCTGTTTTGGCAGGATCACGTGATTTAAACATTGCCACATCTACCATACATTTTTCGGTCAGTGAAATTCAGCGCATTGGACTAACGCAGGGCTGTGTTAATTCTGGACTAACGCAGGGCTGTGTTATTTGGTTATTAGCTTGTTCATGTCTGTGCTAGGGTACAGATATGCTAGCGCATCAGGCTGCTCTGTCTGGCATGTGTTTGTCTGTAAAGCACATTGTGCTTGAAACGTGTACTGTATATATAACTAAATTGTTTTGAATGATTTATTATTCAGCCAGAGAAGTTGCTGATCACTTTTCTTTAGGTGCCACTGTTGCTAACATCACATTCTTTAGAACTCCCGTTGTCCAGGTGCACAGAACCCAGTAGCGTTTACACAACATGAGCCTTGCGCTCAAATGTGCCTCAGACCAGCCGTATGTAAGAACAGCCTCTGGCAACGCAGCCCTGAATGGCAACGCAGCCCTCTTGAACTAATCTGTTTCAAATCTGTGTTCATGTCCATGAGAATCAAAATCTTGTGTGTGTGTGTGTGTGTGTGTGTGTGTGTGTGTTTCAGTGAGAAACTGTGTGTAGGTGTGTGTGTTGGAGAGAGAGGGTTTCCCACATGAAAGCGTTTCCTGCTAAAATAGTGACTTTGCTTTATGTTCACCAACAGGGCCATGGGGAGGCTGCAGTAGCGTTCAGTAGAGTGTCGGGTTCCGTCTCCTCTCTGTTCCGTGTTCCGTTGTTCTCTGTGGGGATGTTGGGTCGTGGGCGTCGTTTCCTCCCCCCCCCCCCCCCTCTGTCCTATCAGACGTCTGCCCACTCGTGTCCGTCAGCGACTGCGGCAGCTCCCACGTCGTCACGGAGACACGGCGAACGCTGAAGCCCCCGCCCCGCCCTGCTCCGCTCCGCTCCTCTCCGCGCCGCACAGAGATCAAAGTCTCCCAACGCTGATGACACTAATGAAGCTGGACTCCTGCCGGCGCCTCTTCCTCCTCCAGCACCTCCTCTTCCTCACCCTCCTCTCCTCGTCTCTGGAGCGCCGCGGCTGCTGAAGTATTGATTAGCTCGGCTCACGCCCCCTCGCTCTCTTCCTCTTCCTCTGCGTCTCCACTCCGCTCCGCACTTCAACACATCTGTGGGGGCATCACCACCTGCACCAGCCAATTACCATGCCCACCATCGGGCACAGCCAATTACCATGCCCACCATCGGGCACAGCCAGTTACCATGCCCACCATCGGGCACGCTGGAGGTACAGAGTCCGGCCGAGGGTCAGTCACCTGAGGAAGCCATTCATCAGCTTTTTTTTTTTTTGTCTGACTCACCATCACTAGAGTGGACGGGCCTCGTGGGTGATTGCAAGTGCAGGATGGCTAGTTGAAGGAGAACCACTGAAGTGTGCTTTTGTATGAATGGAGATGGACTGAGGAGAACTATAAAGTGTGCTGTTGTGTGAATGGAGATGGACTGCATTTGTAAACACATTCACACAACACAGGCACATTCATGGATCGTCAAAAGAGCAATACACCTTTCCTCACCTTGGCACCAGTAAAATGTTAGCTTTCAAAGTGGTCTGAATTCCATCGACTGTTTCCACAGGGCTTGTTGCCATCACATTAAACAGAATTACCTAATTGTCAAATTAGGTGTAACTGCCTAAAAGCACGCCAGGATTTGCACCGGAATCTTTTAGCAGGAACTGTCTCAAATGGACTCTGACGCTCTAATGTAGCCTGCCTTTTCAGACGTGTGAATGAGAGATTTGAGGCGAATCTCCCATCATGCATCATGTGTCATCGCGTTTAGCCGCTGAGCGCTAGCAGGCAAAGGACCGCTTAATTCCATTAGGATGTTTTGTCTGCGGCGTTGAGCTCACTGTCTTTGTTGCTTTCACAACAACACCTCATTAACTGATGCCTGCTACGGTCACAGCGGCCTAAACCCAGACCTTCAGGTCTGGCACTCATGACGATCTGTAGCTAAGGCTACTGGCCTTCTACTCTGAGCCAATCACAACCTTCCGCTGTGCCCCATTACATGCGTGCGATGTGTCTGTTGTGCAAGCATGCAAACAAGCATAAAGAATGCACGTGCTCCTCCCATTGTGTTCCGTTTTCTTGGGCAGATGTTGGCTGTCGCTCCCTGCATCTGTCATGCTGACTGTTCTCAGCTGTTTTCATAATTCTCCCAAATATACAGTATCTGCTGAATGTTGCTCAAAAAAAAAGATTAGCCTACATTCTTTTGTGAACATTTTGGCTTGCAGTGAGAAGGAGGAAAGCTGAGGACTCCAAGAAATATGGTGCATGAGTAGCATTCCTGAGACAGATGTAGGATGGGGTCACCGATTAGCCTGCTAACGCTTCTCAGGCATGACACTGGCTAGCCTGCTAACGCAACTCATGCATGACACCGGTTAGCCTGCTAACGCTTCTCATGCATGACACCGATTAGCCTGCTAACGCTTCTCAGGCATGACACCGGCTAGCCTGCTAGCACAACTCATGCATGACACGGGTTAGCCTGCTAACGCTTCTCATGCTTGACACTGGTTAGCCTGTTAACGCTTCTCATGCTTGACTTTACATGCAGTTTAGCTGAGTGTGTGGTGTTGTGCCTTTAGATGGAAACGGGCCTAAAGATACACTATATTATGCTCATTTATCTGTTAGTGCCAAACTTGTCATCTGTCATCCTGCTTATATCCTACTATCTTCATCCTCATCCTACGTCCATCTTCAGGCATGATCAAATGACAATGCAGGCTCTGCAACGGTGATAAGACCCTTATGCCACACGACACAGTATTGATATGCATTACATGAGTGTCCTGCATAGCAAGTATGTGTAAACAACTGTGCCATCTACCTAGGCACATAGATGGAATTACTAGATGGCATTTTTCTTCTGTCAAAATAACATACTTGTATATACACATAGTTTGGATAGCTTTTTTTGCACTTGTGGCTTCGGGAGATTCTTATTACATCAGTAGGTACAGAGATTGATCTTATCTATCTGGATGTGCACACCCCCAACAGTGTTTCTCTACAACAGATCATCCATCCAGACAACTCATAACCCTGGCAAAGCTGGTTTGTGTTTCATGGGAAAGTAGATATGTATCTGTAATCTCTCTTGTGCACTTATGATCGACAGTGTAAATGACTTCTGGTGCAGATGCCGACATAAGAATGTGGATCCAGTAAAAGGGTATTAAAAGAGAAAATAAAAGCAAACTACACAACAAACTAAAAGTGTTCTGACAGAGGTGGACATGGCTAGCAGCAAAGGACTAGTAGAAGGGTCTTGTTCAAGAGGAAATAGTGCCAGAATGAATTTCATAGAATGCTGTGATTTAGAATGGTGGTGATTTAGAATGGTAGAGTGAATTCAATAGAATGTTGTGATTTAGAATGGTAGAGTGAATTTGATAGAATGGTGGTGATTTAGAATGGTAGAGTGAATTCAATAGAATGGTGGTGATATAGAATGGTAGAGTGAATTCAATAGAATGGTGGTGATTTAGAATGGTAGAGTGAATTCAATAGAACGGTGGTGATTTAGATGGTGGAGTGAATTCAATAGAACGGTGGTGATTTAGAATGGTAGAGTGAATTCAATAGATCTGGACTTCCCATCATGCATTTTGTTAACATCCCGAGGGCAACATTAGCTGTTGCAGAGCCACTGTGTACAATCGACACTCCTCTCCCTGGGCACAACAGCTGGGCTCGTAAGGCCGCTCCTGGCCTGATCTACTCCAGATAGAGGCTGGGACCAGAAGCTTCCGTAGATTGAGTGGATGTCTTTAACAGACATTAACTTGATGGCTTGAACATTTTAAACATGTTCCGTTCAAGTTTCCATTTGCTCAAGGACAAGGCTTCTTTCATCGCCATCGATAACGGAAGCCAGTCCAGCCGACGATGGTGAATCTAGTCAGTGGAGGTGCGTGTAAGACTCATGTGTTTTGCTAATAGTGTGTCTCGTCAAAAATGAGCTAAATGGTCTATGCTACAACACAGATAACTTTCCAAAGCAAAGTGTCATCTCCGGAGTTAAGTGACTTATTAAACACCTGTGTTGTTTAACACAAACATGCTTTTTTAAATCCTTTACTATTTCCATGTACATTATTAATCAACCAACTATTACCTCTGATATCTGATATCTTCAATACATCTCATCTAATAATGTCCTTAAACAGCTTTTGCAGTGGTTAGACGAGGACATCCATTCTTCACGTACAAAGATAAAGATGATGGAGGCTGTTCAGCTAGAGAAGGCATACGCAGCGTTCCTGGGAACGTGGGGCTACGTGCCCTGAGCTTGCCTCTGTTTCCTCCTCTTCCTGAGCGCAACACACACTCCCCCATTCCTGTGGGCCCTGGGGAGGGAGAGATACGGACCCTCATCAGGGCTGCTCTGTCTGGGGTGAGTCCAGGTGCTTACCACCTGATATCATCACATCTTCTGTCAGTCTCCGCCGCCCGGGCGAGAGCTCCCGGGGCCTTTGATGCAGGGCCTGTGTGCTCTTTGTTTACGTAACCCCTCTGAGGCATTAGCACCTCGTCAGATAGCGCCGCGCGTGTGTGCCAAGGGCCCGCGTAGCGTATTTACACTTAAGCGCGCTGACCGCAGCGTACGTGCCGATGCTACGCTGCGCTGCGCTTTTGATCTTTTGTTTTGTGCGGTTTTGTTGTTGTTTGTTGTTGTTGTTTCAGTCGTTACAATACAAAAAAAAGTGTCGCTGTGTATTGTCCTCGAAGCGTTTGTTGTCTCTGCCTCCGCTGGATAGCGTGATATTTCATGCGGTGAGATTGTGTGTGGAATGCTTGTGAAAACACACAGGGACAGGTGGGCACACCTGCTCTGAATAAGGCAATCATTTCAGTGTTCACAGCAATCCTGATAAAAAAAAAATAAATACATGGAAAAACAAGAACTATTTGGAAGCACATGCTGTATGCCTGACATGTAACACTTGAATGGAAACCGAAGCACCACCTCCGTCTAAAGATCAGTGGAACGTAAGGCTCTGCGTCCGCTGACTGACTCGGCTTGCTTTCTTTGGCTTGACATTATATAGCTTATACGTTGATGGTATGTTTCTTGCGTTATTCAAGCTTCACTCTCCTCAAAGGTGCAGTGTGGCTTCACAGCCTGTTGGTGGTGCTGTGGAGTCCTCATTCTGGAGACACTCAAAACAAAATTGTAATAAAAAACATGAGAACTACTTGAGAAAGTATTGAAAGTATACTTTGAAAGAATGACAATAATGTGAAAAGAGAAAGGCTGCCCTGTCATATGGGACTTGTGGTCTGTGAGGGTGCGCTGATTGATTGGGCAATCAAGTGATTCTCGTGACTGTGCTCATGTCAATTGGTAGGTGGCTTCCTTGAGGTGACGCTGGGTTAATCTCCAGTAAGCCTGCACAAAGTGTTTGATGTTTTAAACTGGCCAAAGGCTGATCCTCTTTGGGCACTGACATGGGGGAAAGGGAGGGTGTGTGTGTGTGTGTGTGTGTGTGTGTGTGTGTGTGTGTGTGTGTGTGTGTGTGTGTGTGTGTGCCTCTCTTGCCTCTCTCTCTCTCTCTCTCTTTCTGTGTCTGTGTGTGTCAGTGTGTATGTCTGTATGTCTGTGTGTGTGTGGGTGTGTGTGCCTCTCATGTCTATCTCTCTCCCTCTCTCTCTCTCTGTGTCTGTGTGTGTCTGTGTCTGTGTGTGTGTGTGCGTGTGTGTGTGTGTGTGTGTGTGTGTGTGTGTGTGTGTGTGTGTATGTCTGTGTGTGTGTGTGTGTGTGTGTGTGTGAGGCCTAGACGGATGATGGAGTGAGACGAGGAGTCGGGGAAGTGGGGCAGGAGAGGTCATTCATATCCCCCCGCCTCTTCCCTCCAAACTGTAAAGCCATTTTCCTCGCTCTTTTATGAGGTGCCATGAGACAAAGCAACAGAGCGTACATGTGTGTGTGTGTGTGTGTGTGTGTGTGTGTGTGTGTGTGAAACAGAGCGCACATGTGATATTGCTCTTGTCCTACAGCCCCACTGATGTCATGCCTGCACACTGGCACAGGGGCCACAGCATTGGCTCCACATTGGGACATTGTGTTAGCAATAACAAGCGGCCTACAAGCTATGCCTGCACTCCTCATCATTTTTTGGAAGCGCCATGGCCCCCTGCCTCACTGTAAATCCCATGGCCACGCAGAGCGTCCCCGAATATTACAACACTAGCCCATTTAGCCCAAAGTCACTTTAGGACTTTAGGACTGAGTACTTGTGATGTTTGCAGAAACGATCAACTTTGGCTAAAGTAGCGTGTAATAAAGTGTTTAGAGGTGAAAGGTCCTCTTTTACTAGTCACATGAAATTACAAAAATGAAACCAAAAACATCTGACATACTATATCTCTGTTTTCAGAGCCTTTAGCCTCCATCATCTCACCATGTTATTGTGAACTCCAGTTTAATGAATGTGGTTGTGATGTGAAAGTATTGTGCTTGAGACATAGGAGTCAGAAATTCTTTATTAATAAGTATGTATATTATCGTATATATATAAAATATTGAAATATACATGATGGCAGGCTCCGCTTTCTCTCTCCTTGTCAGAGGTGCGATATTATCTGTGAGTCATGCGTAGCACATCTCAGTTCAGTCCATCTCTGTGGTAACGTCCAGTCAGCCCATCTCAGGCTGTGTGATGGCGTGGTCAGGAGGGCCGGGGGCGAGATGTCCACTCAGTTCAGTTCGGTGCAGTTCACGCGTGCTGGAGTGAGACCAGAATGCAAATGTGACTTGGGAGGGCAGTCCTCCTATATTTGTACATTTTTATATCATAGCAATAAAACGATCCTGCAATCTACCTGCACCTAATCAGGCAGTGCGTGGTACCGGAGTGATTTGAAATATTTATATATCATAGTTTGTTCTCAGAGACAGACATGATATACAATAGACGCAATAGATTCCATAGAATAATGTTGTCAGAAGCCTCTATTTAACTACTGTAAAATCGTATGTCAAGCTAAGCCCAATTTGCGTAGTTTACAGATTTCTATGAGCCCTACAGCCAGTGGCTTTGTGTGGTTTGGAATAATGTCCTCCTGCAATTTATTCAAAGGATAGTCTTTGAATACATATTGAGGTTTAGAAGTCAAGAGAAGCTTGAGTTTACAGCCAAGCTCAAC
>NC_085013.1:29776538-29784038 GCF_963854185.1 Sardina pilchardus
TTTAGATGGTAATATCAACAAGCGCTCTCTCTCGTCCACTGAGATGTCATAACTGAGTCTTATGGTCAGCGCTGGCCAACAGCTGAGTGAAGGGTTTAATCATAACTCTCTCCTCATCGCCGCCTCATCATTCCGCTGTTGTTTTTGTCTGATTAGAGGCTGAGGCAGAGGACTACGCTGTCCCCCAACTATGTGCAATTAAGATTCGTATCGGGATAAGTAGGGATAAATAAATGTTAAAATACCACCCTCACCGTGCTGCATCCATCTAAGATGAGCTATAACGCTACCATTTGCAAAGGCCTGGAGAGTTATGGAGAATATAGTGAGGCTGATTGGAGAGAGGCTAAAAATAGCTTCTGGCAGATTAAATTTTGCAGTTACCTGTCAGCTTGTGTTGTTAAATTAGGGGAAAACTCACACTGAACTATGTGGTGGGCAGCCATGAATTGCTTTGGATGAGAAAAGAGGCGCGTGCCTTGCGTTAAAAATAACACCAGCAGGTTAGCATATGAGGCGGCATCTTCTGAGGCTCCTCTGTTCTGTTCTCATGACACACCTTCGGTTGCTCACGGAGACCGATCTCTGGGCTGGCGTGGAGGAGCACAGAGTGTGTTAGCGGAAATGTCGTTAGATGTTTGTTTAGTCTCGAGATAATCAAAATAAACTATGTTTGTCACAGAACATATCATTCCGGTCCTCAAATAGGTGGAACCGAGTACTTCAGCTGCAGAGCACATTTTGCGTTCTCAATCTTTCTCTTTTTGTTTGCGGTTTGTTTCGTTGTTACGGTGCACGATACACAAACACATGTTTACACGAGGTAAAAAATTAGCTTCAGCCGGACGCGGTGTGCGGCGGTCATCTGTTGGTCCAGTGGGTGGCGTGGAGTGGACCGAGAGAGTCTGGGAAACACGGGCACTCCCATAAAATAGCTCTGCTGCCTTGACATGGCTGTGTACTCTGTGCAGCTTGACTTTTATGATGTCTCTTGCTGCATTCCTCTCTTGGCCGTGATTCATTGGGCTCCGGCCTCCACCGGCATCTGAGAGGCCATCCCTCACACACTCACACCATCGGAGAGGCTACAGTATCCCTCACACACTCACACCATCGGAGAGGCTACAGTATCCCTCACACACACACACCATCTAAGAGGCTACAGTGTCCCTCACACAGTCACACCATCTAAGAGGCTACAGTGTCCCTCACACAGTCACACCATCTGAGAGGCTACAGTATCCCTCACACACACACACACCATCTGAGAGGCTACAGTATCCCTCACACACACACACACCATCGTAGAGGCTACAGTATCCCTCACACACACACTCACACCATCAGAGAGGCTACAGTATCCCTCACACACACACACCATCTGAGAGGCTACAGTATCCCTCACACACACACACCATCTGAGAGGCTACAGTATCCCTCACACACACACACCATCTGAGAGACTACAGTATCCCTCACACACACACACCATCTGAGAGGCTACAGTATCCCTCACACACACTCACACCATCGAAGAGGCTACAGTATCCCTCACACACACACACACCATCTGAGAGGCTACAGTATCCCTCACACACACACACACCATCGTAGAGGCTACAGTATCCCTCACACACACACTCACACCATCAGAGAGGCTACAGTATCCCTCACACACACACACCATCTGAGAGGCTACAGTATCCCTCACACACACACACCATCGAAGAGGCTACAGTATCCCTCACACACACACACACCATCTGAGAGACTACAGTATCCCTCACACACACACACCATCTGAGAGACTACAGTATCCCTCACACACACACACACCATCTGAGAGGCTACAGTATCCCTCACACACACACACCATCTGAGAGGCTACAGTATCCCTCACACACACACACCATCTGAGAGACTACAGTATCCCTCACACACACACACCATCTGAGAGGCTACAGTATCCCTCACACACACACACACACCATCTGAGAGGCTACAGTATCCCTCACACACACACACCATCAGAGAGGCTACAGTATCCCTCACACACACACCAGTGAACAAAAGCAGCACAAGAGCAATCGGAGAGGCAAAAGAGCTTGTATATCCTTGTTTAAATTTCCCTCTCTCTCTCTCTCTCTCTCTCTCTCTCTCTCTCTCTCTCTCTCTCTCTCTCTCTCTCTCTCTCTCTTTTTCTCTCCCTCTCTCTCTCTCTTGCTGTCTCTCTCTCTTACTCACTCACTCATTCAGAGAGAGAGAGAGAGAGAGTGTTTATGTGTGTCTGTGTCTGTGTGTGTGTTTGACAGACTGAGTGTGTCACTGCATGTGTACAGTATGTGAATGCCTATGTATTATATTGATTGGTTATGGTTATGGTTATGGCTACTTGGCAGACGCCTTTGTCCAAAGTGACAACAAATAAAAACAATATAATGATTAATTTAACAGTGATATACAGTAATTTAACAATTTCAAAAAGTTGGTCAGACTGCAGCAGGGAGAATAGAAGTATAAAAAATAACCTGCATCATGGCTGCCCTGAATCCTCTGAATGAATCATTCCCTCAGCCCAAACCCCAAATGATTCATATGTACCATGCATGTACCATCCTCATTCAGCCCAAACCCCAAATGAATCATGCATGTACTGTACCATCCTCATTCAGCCCAAACCCCAAATGAATCATGCATGTACTGTACCATCCTCATTCAGCCCAAACCCCAAATGAATCATGCATGTACTGTACCATCCTCAGTCCTGCTGTCTTCACATTTAAGCTCATTGACACAAAACATTGAATTCTGGAGCCGCACTCACCACCGTAACCAGAGCCATTAGTCAACCACAGCCGAGTCAATGTTCTCCATCACCAGACTCAGCAGCCGAGTCAATGTTATCCATCACCAGACTCCGGATGCACCGGCCAATGCCCCTGAGTGATCAGTTGAGTTAAGCGATGAGGAGGACACTGCTTGCGTAGCTCTGGGTCTTCGGGAGTCTGAATCAAAGGGCCGGTGGGACGAGAGAAGATGGAGAAGATGGAGAAGAGTCCACAGGTTCCACGCACACGCAGCACCACTGACGCATTCAAGTGCGCATTCATGCGCAAGTGTACGTAGAGGCCATCAAGACAAGGTGTGCCGTTATAGGACATCAATGGAGGAGACGGAGGCCAGGCTCTATTGTTATCTACATGCACAGAGCGCCAGCGCGGTGTTTGTGTGGTGGTTAGTGATGAAGATGAAGGTCATCTGCCTCTCCTCTCCTCCCTCAGGGCTCTGTGTTTCTAACCACTGGAGCTCAAATCATAAAGACCTGATATCATCATCATAATCACTGAAGCTTAGCTACATTATTGTGTCATAAAGACCTGATATATCACCATCATCATCATCATGACCCTCGACATCATCATCATCATCATCATGACCCACATCATCAGCATCATCATAATTTGACATTTATCATTAACTATTTGTTGTAATGATAATGTAACTGAGGTCGCTTTGGACTAAAGTGTCTTCCAAGACACAGCATGACTATAACCCAGTGGAGTCGCTATAACAGCACCATGTGTCTGAGTCCCATACTGTAGCATGACTATAACCCAGTGGATACTGTAGCATGACTATAACCCAGTGGACACTGTAGCATGACTATAACCCAGTGGACACTGTAGCAACACCATGTGTCTGAGTCCCATACTGTAGCATGACTATAACCCAGTGGAGCCGCTATAACAGCACCATGTGTCTGAGTCCCATACTGTAGCATGACTATAACCCAGTGGAGTCGCTATAACAGCACCATGTGTCTGAGTCCCATACTGTAGCACGACTATAACCCAGTGGATACTGTAGCATGACTATAACCCAGTGGAGTCGCTATAACAGCACCATGTGTCTGAGTCCCATACTGTAGCACGACTATAACCCAGTGGATACTGTAGCATGACTATAACCCAGTGGAGTCGCTATAACAGCACCATGTGTCTGAGTCCCATACTGTAGCATGACTATAACCCAGTGGAGTCACTATAACAGCACCATGTGTCTGAGTCCCATACTGTAGCATGACTACAACCCAGTGGATACTGTAGCACGACTATAACCCAGTGGAGTCGCTGTGGCTAACAGCACCATGTGTCTGAGTCCCATACTGTAGCATGACTATAACCCAGTGGATACTGTAGCATGACTATAACCCAGTGGATACTGTAGCATGACTATAACCCAGTGGAGTCGCTGTGGCTAACAGTATATTGTGTCTGAGTCCCATACTGTAGCACGATTATAGCCCAGTGGAGTCACTAAGGCTCCACTAAGGCCTCTTTATCACTGAGGAGAAGCGCTGCCTTACTGTGTGTGTACCTGTGCTGCTGTGCTGTGTGTGTACCTGTGCTGTGGAGGTCTCTGGGGAGGGATGGCCTGCTGAGTGAGTGAATGAGGGTGAGGACAATCCTCCCAGATGAGTTCTGAGTGTGGGCCAGGTCTGGCACAGGTCTGGCCCAGGCCAGCGTAGATACGGCAAGTCGTCTTTCTTCCAGAATCTTCCAGTTGTAAAAGGTTTAATTTTTTTTTTTTAATTATCAGAGTATTCAGACTGCTTTGCACGTTAATGCCTCAAACATTTACCCATTTACACACACACACACACACACACACACACACGTGCAGGCATGCACAGAGAGAGAGAGAGAGAGAGAGAGAGAGACACACACACACAGAGACATACACACGTACACACTACACACAGAGAGAGAGAGAGAGAGACACACACACACACGCACACACACACACACACACAGACAGATAGAGAGAAGAGAGAGAGTGAGAATGACTGCTTTAGACACAGTTGGAAAGAGGTTCTGTGCCAGCATTGCCTGTCCTAACGGAGAGTGATTGAGTGCACACAGATGCAGTGGTCTTTGCAGAAGAAGCAGGACGCATAATCTGATCATACACCATGTAGGGGGCCTATCTATCCACGCCATTAAATCAGCCTCTCCACCAAACTGTGCCGGTGTCGCCGCCGCCGAGAGAGCCGAGCGGCCGCAGGATGTGGCCATAAATCCAGCCCTCCCCGAGTCGTTATCACTTCCAAATACATCATCAGCCGCTGACCTCTGACCCCGTCTCTGTTTTGAACTGTCTGTAGGATGAAGTTATTTATACAGTATGTCCTCTCTGAGTAATGCCTTAGGGCTGGGTGGGGTGGGGTGGGGTGGGGTGGGGAGTGGGTGCAGTGAAGTGAAGCGTACACACTTGAGTCGAGCTTTCGCTGTGCTGAGATGAGCTGCAGCAGACACAGACACTAAGCGCTGACTGAAATGTGCCTCGTACAGGATGTCTGTTGGACATGGCTAATATAACCAGCAGGTCAGGGGGCGACGTGGAACATGCACTGTTATGAAATGATGTTTGGGGGAAAAGGCTGGACGAGGAAGCAGTATGAGCAGCACAGATAGACACTTCCCCTTTCAGAAAACAAACAGAAGAAAGCATGCTGAATTCGGACATAAAGCCGTAAAGCTATTCTGGTCGTCTGTGAGATAGAGGAGAGGGGGCCGTGTGTTTGTGCAACCCCGCGGAGGCCCGACCCTGTGCGGTGTAGCCTTACTTTTGGGTGTCTTAATGATGCTTAGTGGAATAAACAACCAGCGATAGTCTACACAGTCCTCGCCAGGGCCTGTCTCCTGTGGGTTTACATTGGAGCTCATGGAAATGTAATGTATGCACCGCGATACTGCAGCTGGGAAATGATGCAAGCCTTTATAAATACCTCACTGACACAGCCAGCCCATGTCCGACCAACACAGTCTTGTTTTCCAGTTATTAACCGTAATTTGGCCACAGTTATTAACCGTAATTTTGGCCTGGACACTAGCTGTATGAATGTGCTTTTCATCATGCGCCATCATATCTGACGCCGAATAGAAGCTCCGCTCAGGGGACTCGGCCCAGTCTGGAAGCAGGAATGACACAGATGTTGTTATGGGAGCGTCTGGGCTTTTCCTACAAGTCGGGTAATGTTCAAGATGTCAATCACGGCGTGGGCGGACACTTTGGATCGTCTTCAAGGATCGAAATCAATGTCTCCTGGAGCCATTTTAAAGCCAGTAAGATTCTGTATTTTGAATGTGAATCCCTGTTCAGTAGGCCTCCTGGTCCAGCATATTAACCTTGTGGGAGTTCAGTCAGATTGTGAGGCAGTTCACAGTCATTGCTTTGCGATGATGTTTAGGAGCCAAACATCTTGGTTGAACTTCATGGTTCAACTGTCACTATATGCTGTTGTGAAATTCTGACACGTTCCCTAGTTGTCACTCACTTGACATGCGGCATTTATCTTTTGCAGGTCATAGATCATAGATCACTTTATAGAAGTCTCGTCCGGTAAACGAGCACTGTACTCACCCTTTCTGCTCTGAATCACCACAAACGGCCGCAAAAAGTTTAATTCCTTTGACCATATGGAGGTCCAGGATATTTCTCAGGTTGAGTTTTGTCCACTCTCCTTCTCAGCAGAGGTCTTGTTCACATGGGACTGCTGAGCTCACGCTGAGTCAGCCCTGTTTGAGTAGCGATGCTTTTGTCCAGAACACACTGTGCATTCGTCCAAGCACCGGACACTTAGAGTCCTGCCGTTATAGCGCTGAGCCCCGCCGCTCAGAGACCCGTGATGACCGCTGAGCTTTCTCCCTAGCTTGCACCGCACCTTCTCCCATAGCAGCACCGAGAAGAACTGTAATAAATAAAAGAGAATCAAATGATTAAGCCAGAGTGGCTTAGAGAGAGTGCGCTGGAGAGGAAGGCGTGCTTGGCTGCGCTGTTCCGACGGCTGTTGCTTTGTGTCTCTTCCAGTGTTTCAGAGGAGAGTTTGGAGAGAGCACAGGTATTGAGTGTCGTTTGAGGTCTAGTAGCACAACCCACCTGGGTCTCAGTGGGATGCAGAGAGAATGGTCTATCAGCGCACGTGAGACCATAAAGGTTTTGCAGGCCTCTGAGATTCTGATCAGCGGTACAGAAACACTGAGATGAACTCCCTACATGTCTTGTGTCGCCTCTTTGATATCATTCTATGTGCAGATGTTGTGTGGGGGAAACAAAATGGAGACATAGGCAAACAGTCATTACAATGGTGAAAAGAATTGTCATTGCATTACATTCATTCAGCAGTTTGTGACCTGCTCCACCAGAGACAAGAAAATGTTGGACCACACCCATGACTCAGCAGCAGCCAGTGGCCACAAGGACAGTAAGGAGGTGGCTGAGCTCACAGCCTCACAGGACACTGATGAGCTTGCGCAGGTGCTTTGAGGTCACTGGGATGTGCTGTGTGAACCCCATGGACATGACACTGACTTAATTACAGACCGTATAACAGCATACATCACCTTCGGCGTTGATAATGTCAAGTAGGACAGTGAGATGATTTGCTCATAACAAGCCCTGGGCCACCAGAGCTCTAAAGGAGATATGTACTGTAGTAAG
>NC_085013.1:29789038-29796538 GCF_963854185.1 Sardina pilchardus
TAATTACTGAACTATATCTTATTGTTGAAGTGCTTAGCCTACATTTCAATTATTTTGAATTGTTACAGGTGACAGACACTCTTCCAAGGGGCAGGGCATAGACGTCACTTAACATACAAAGACATGACATTGTGTAGCCTTACACTTAATACATTCCATAGTCTTCACATGTTAATGGTGGGCATTTTTACTTTCATTTGTGGTGTGTGAGTAGGCTATGACTAGAATACATTCAATAATAATGACTCGAGACCTCATTGAAGCCGCAAGAAAACGTATTGGATACATGGATCTATCTAACATGAAATCAATCAATCAACCAATCCATAGGCTACCTGCGCAGTCTATCCGCAAACTCTTAACCGTCATGATCATATCCTAACAAACAAATTGTTTCAGGCCAAAAAAAGCTTTATTTGTTTTATGTGTTATTTGTTTAAGCCTACCTTTCGGATTTGTTTGTACTTCAGTCGTCTTTTCTCCAATTCCTCTTCTTTTGACTTTACTTTACTGTTGTCAATTTCCTCTTTAAGCTGTTCGTATTTGTCTGGAAGGAAAGCGAAGTGAACTTCTTTAGAACATTTCTCTCCGCCAGTTTTTGATTTATTGTCAGGACCATTAGGCACGTTTTTAACATTGCGCTGCTCAAGCGAACGCTCTGTCGCCTTTGACTCCTCGTCCGGGTCCTCGACACATTCAATTATTCTTGAACGATCCTCTGATATGCATTTGGATTTCCTTTTAATTTTGATACGCTTTCTCGAAGGCATTCTCACTTGTTATGCAGTTTATTTTGTTATCACGCAATTCTGACCAGGTAGGCTACACTCTGGACAGTCGAACTTTGCACACAGGCAATACTTCACCTATTTGCCATGCGCAGAACTGTGGGTTTTCATTATCAGAAGACGGAATGATTAGGAGGTATTTGCTTCTCTTACGTGAGCAATTAACAGGGTCTGACGTCGTTTATTAAGGGCACTATGGCATTGTATGACTTTGTGCCTTTGCCAAAGTGTTTTGTCTTTTTCTTTACAAGATCAAACAGAAAATCACAGTGGTTCTTTCTGGGTCGCTTAAAATCGATTTAACGTCGCCTGCTAAAAAGGCTATAGCCTACATTCCAGAGTGAGAGCAGGAAAACTGTGTCCTCATAGGTCAATAAATAGGTTACATTCAACACACAACTCAACTCTACATTACATTGGAATTCAGTCTTGATAATAGGCTAGTTTGAAGGCCTTTGATGTTTGACATGCTTTTCTGACATTTCTATTAAGCCTTTTTTTACAGCTTGAAACAAAAGATGAGATTGAAGTTAGTCAAATTTATTTGTGTGGTTGGATTTGCCCTTGAGGGTTTGAAGCTGCTCATTGTAAGACTTAGACGTCAGTAATATAGCCTACCTGAATGGATGTTAATTGGATGCATGTTAATTTTGTCAGTGAATGAACAAACAGTGAATAAATTCACACATATAGGACACTTGTGCAGGTTGTAGGTTACATCATTCTGGCCAAGGTCAGGTGACAGACATTGATTGGCTCACTGCCTGCTTACAGTAGGCTATGATTGGCACTTTCTCTCAGAACACCGGTCCATAGAGTTCAACCTAAAGGAGGTTGTGCAAAGTTCATTTCCCTCTCAGTTCGCTAAGATCACCAAGCAAATATAATTTTTTCCATGCTTTAGTTTAGAGGTTTTTTTAGTTGCATGTTCTCTTTGAATATATGTCAGATTGAAATACTGTTGCATCCTGATGTAACCCCTGTCCCAAACCCATGTCCATACCTGATGTGTGGCATAACATCTTAATGCATAAGGATCTAGTTCTCCTGTTTTTCAACTCATTTTCAATGAAGGCCAGTTTAGCTTTTAATGGCCCAGTTAATTACTGATTTGCCCCGGATCAGGAATAGGATGTTGCCAGTTATTTAAAGATCAGAATTCAATCCAATAAATATTTCTGTGAGCTTGGAACTTGATGGCACTTGTTTTGGCGTCACCGGATTAGGCAATGTGTCACTCTGACAGATGTTGACAATTACGAAAACGTGTAGAAAATGTAAAATGATTAAAACACAAATGCATAAATTAAATGTGATTAATCAGCCCTTCTTGTGACAATGCAACATTAACTTGTGACACAGTGTCTTAGTTTAGTGTGGTGAAAGACATGCAGTGCGCCTAAAGCTTTGGAGTGTCATTTTAAAAAATCAGAACCCGAACACAAAAACAAGTTGGATTTTCTTGTGAATTTTGCACCTGTGTGAACTTAAGTGCCTTGTATAAGTGAAATGCCTTGTTTATGAATGGAGGACAATGTTGTGGAGATTTACGTTCCCCTGCAGGCCCACGTACCTGTACCTGTCTCTGTATCACATTGTGTCCTGGCACACCCGGAAGATATGATGTCACCTACTCAAGGAACTTTGCTCTGTTGGCAGCCATCTTGACTTGTCCTCTTTGATCTGATGAATCTGACTCATTTGCAGATCGTTTCCATGGCATAGGCAAGGCCCATATATACTACTCACCTGGCTAGATTTCACATAGAGGTGAGACGAGTATTAGATCCTGTCCAAATGACATCATACTCGTATGTGTGTGTGTGTGTGTGTGTGTGTGTGTGTGTGTGTGTGTGTGTGTGTGTGTGTGTGTGTGTGTGTGTGTGTGTGTGTGTGTGTGTCAAGGGTGTGGTTTGAGAGCCATATAAGTCAAGTGCCCCTGCCTCAGGATCAAGGCATTGCTGCATTATGTAATAGTTGAACAGTACAGAGGGAACAGCAGAACAGTACTCAGCTGTAGAGGGAACAACAGAACAGTACTCAGCTGTACAGAGGTGTAGAACAGTAGAACAGTACTCAGGTGTAGAACAGTACTCAGGTGTAGAGAGGTGTAGAACAGCAGAACAGTACTCAGGTGTAGAGAGGTGTAGAACAGCAGAACATTACTCAGGTGTAGAGAGGTTTAGAACAGCAGAACATTACTCAGGTGTAGAGGGAACAGTTGAATAGGTGCACAGAGATGTAGAACAGTACTCAGGTGTAGAGAGATGTAGAACAGTACTCAGGTGTAGAGGGAACAGCAGAACAATAGTCAGGTGTAGAGAGGTGTAGAACAGCAGAACAGTACTCAGGTGTAGAACAGTACTCAGGTGTAGAGAGGTGTAGAACAGCAGAACAGTACTCAGGTGTAGAGAGGTGTAGAACAGCAGAACATTACTCAGGTGTAGAGAGGTTTAGAACAGCAGAACATTACTCAGGTGTAGAGGGAACAGTTGAATAGGTGCACAGAGATGTAGAACAGTACTCAGGTGTAGAGAGATGTAGAACAGTACTCAGGTGTAGAGGGAACAGCAGAACAATAGTCAGGTGTAGAGAGGTGTAGAACAGCAGAACAGTACTCAGGTGTAGAACAGTACTCAGGTGTAGAGAGGTGTAGAACAGTAGAACATTACTCAGGTGTAGAACAGTACTCAGGTGTAGAGAGGTGTAGAACAGTAGAACAGTACTCAGGTGCAGAACAGTACTCAGGTGTAGAGAGGTGTAGAACAGTAGAACAGTACTCAGGTGTAGAGAGGTGTAGAACAGTAGAACAGTACTCAGGTGTAGAGAGGTATAGAACAGTAGAACATTACTCAGGTGTAGAGCAGCAGAACAGTACTCAGGTGTAGAACAGTAGAACAGTACTCAGGTGTAGAGAGGTATAGAACAGTAGAACATTACTCAGGTGTAGAGCAGCAGAACAGTACTCAGGTGTAGAACAGTAGAACATTACTCAGGTGCAGAACAGTAGAACAGTAAGGTGTATAGAGGTGTAGAACAGTAGAACAGTACTCAGGTGTAGAACAGTAGAACATTACTCAGGTGTAGAACAGTAAGGTGTATAGAGGTGTAGAACAGTAGAACATTACTCAGGTGTAGAACAGTAAGGTGTATAGAGGTGTAGAACAGTACTCAGGTGTGCAGAGGGAACTCTAAATGTTGGGTAGTCTTGGGCCTCCTCGCTTCAGAGGGCCGTACCGATGTGTGTTTTGACACTCACTTATCGATGAGCTCTTATCTGCATGTTTGGACATCACTCTAGTTTGACAGAACGCAAGAGTGAAGCCCTATTTGCACTGGTTACATCCAGGACTGAACAAAACGTTTCTTTTTTCTTTTTTAAAAGAGAAAAAACATCCACTATATATATATACTGTAGTGTGCCATCAACATTACAGAAATGTGTAGAATCTTTCCCTTTTGTGCCCAAAATCAAAAGGAATGTGATTTGAATGAAACACAGCACTCACTACTTCATTGCTTACATATGGCCATTCTTTTTCTGGGATATTTGGATGTGTTGACCTTTGGATTGGTGAAAAGGCAGGCCCTTGTTGCAACCCCTGGTTATCTGGACATGGTCCCGCACTGGATTGGCTTGGACTGAGCGTGTGGGAGGGGGGGGCTATAAAGAGGGCTATCCAACTGAGGCATCATACAGTATAACGCACACCGAGAACCCCGAATAGCAGTAAGACAACAGAAGAGGTACACACCTGAGGTACACACCTGGGGTACACACACCTGTGCCCATCATGAGGGACACAACGCTGGGCCTCCTGCTGCTGCTGAGCGTGCAAGCGTTAGCCGGTAAGCTGCTCGTCTAGATACAGCTCCTGTGTGTTAGCCACAGGACACTGTTTTATGCTAAAGCATATTAATATCATATTAACTGCCCCCGTGTGTTAGCCACAGGACACTTGTTTTATGCAAAAGCATATTAATACTGTATCATATTAACTGCCCTCGTGTATTAGCCACAGGACACTGTTTTATGCAAAAGCATATTAATATCATATTAACTGCCCCCGTGTATTAGCCTCATAGATGAAGACATTCATTTTGCAAAGTGGATGTCTAAGCTGCGGCTAATAGTTGGGAAATGACTTTATGCTGCCTCCTATGACACTCAATGTGCCACTTCTGTTTGTCTGTCCGTCCATCTGCTAAGTTGTTGTTATTGCTGTTGTTGTTATTGTTTTCTTGGGAGAGCAGTCATTTTTTGTTAACTGATATGTGTTTAGTAAATGTTTTTGCAAGGCATCCAAAGGTATTTAACAGTTTAAAGCTTAATGTTCACCTTGACTAATATACTGAGTGTGTTTACTTGACAACTGTGTGACGGTTTTAACTAAGGCACAGACCATGCTATCAGGAAATATACTGTACTTTCATTATAGCCCTGCAAAAGGAGGCCTTTTTAAATATTGCTCTTAATAATGTCCAGCTTCTTCATCTTACTTTATTTTAAATTATTTTGAAATAGTTCATGCCTGAAGAAGATCCAGATGAGTCAAAATATTGTGGGTTTTAGTTAAAACAATGGGGAGCTAAACTCTGGCGTGCGGACATCCCCTCTTTTCTTGTTTACGTTTGTATACAGTACTTTGCCCTGCGCCTGGCTTAAAGAAAAGGTGGGGTGTGCACGCAAGCACTCCAGCAAAGGATTTAATGATGGCCTTAAGTCTCTTGGCACCGTCTATATAAAATGCTAAACCAACATCTTCTCTCATCCAACAGAGCAAGGACTAGAATCAGGAGGAGAGGAGTTCCCATCTTCTTGTCCGTGTAAGTCCACTTTTGAACCGCCGCTTGATAAACAGTGAACCGGGCAGCTCTCGTCCAGTGTGGGCCGGATCGGAGAGCAGGCAGTGGAGAGAGCTCTGGCCTGCTTGTTTGGGGGTCAGTGGTATTGATGCCATTGACATATAGAGTAGCGCCACTCCGTCAGCAGAGAGTCCAAAGGTCCTCAGCAGATAACCTGAAGCACTTGTGATCAATGGTGACCTGGCCAAACACCACCTCAAAACAGCCCACCCAATATGTTCCATTTGATTGCAAATATCCATTTTGATCTTGTTGATCAGTCTCTTTGTTGCTAGTTATTCCACAGGTGAGCCTGTGCTTTTAGATAACACACAATTGCACTGATGAATGTCTGTTTCCAGGAAATATATGTGAATGTTTATGTTTCATGGAAATGTGTTAGAAATAAGATAATGATAATAAGATAATGATAATAAAGATAATGGAGAAGAATATTGAGGTAACTGGATTCCAATAAGTCTGTGTTCATGATAAATTTGATTATTTTTTTTGTTTTTGTTTATTTTTTTGCAGTGGAGGAAAGATACAAGAGTTACAGGAAATATCTGTACACATACACAGCCGAGAGCAGAAATGGAGTGGCTGGCACCGCTAACCTCCGAAACGGACCCAAAGTGTCTTGCAAGGTGAACACTCCGCACATGAAGAGGCAGCCCTTGCTGTGTTGCAGCTCCTTCACGCCCTGGCTGTGTTGCAGTGGTGTAGCATGCTAGTCTAGCTAGCTGTAGTGGATACACTGTGATCAACCCCAAATGTTAATGCATAGCCTTGCTTATTTTAAGTGGGTAATACTGAGATTATGACGCTTTTTAAGTGGGTATACTACATAGTCATTACATTACATTACATTTAGAAGACACCTTTTTTATTCCATAGTGACTTACAAGGGATTATATTATACACTGTCCCTGGAGCAACTTGGTGTTAAGTGCCTTACACATCGGTGGATTACAGGAATTGAACCCACAACCTGTCTTTCTCTCTCTCTCCTGCAGGTGGAGCTGGTGGTGCTGCAGGCGTGCGCCTTCATCCTGCACACCACGGAATGCTCCCTCAGCGAGGTGTCGGTCATCGACGCCCAGGGCCAGCCCGTGTACCGGCAGGCGGCCGGATCCGAGGCCTTCCAAGCCGCCATGGAGAGGTACTGTACAGCCTGATGTCCCTCACTGCCTAGCTCATATAGCCATGGAGAGGTACTGTACGGCCTGATGTCCCTCTCTGCCTAGCTCATATAGCCATGGAGAGGTACTGTACTGTACAGCCTGCTGTCCCCATGCCCAGTTCATATAGCCATGGAGAGGTACTGTACGGCCTGCTGTCCCTCTCTGCCTAGCTCATATAGCCATGGAGAGGTACTGTACTGTACAGCCTGCTGTCCCCATGCCCAGTTCATATAGCCATGGAGAGGTACTGTACGGCCTGCTGTCCCTCTCTGCCTAGCTCATATAGCCATGGAGAGGTACTGTACGGCCTGCTGTCCCTCTCTGCCTAGCTCATATAGCCATGGAGAGGTACTGTACGGCCTGCTGTCCCTATGCTAGCTCATATAGCCATGGAGAGGTACTGTACGGTCTGCTGTCCCTATGCTAGCTCATATAGCCATGGAGAGGTACTGTACGGTCTGCTGTCCCTATGCTAGCTCATATAGCCATGGAGAGGTACTGTACGGCCTGATGTCCCTATGCTAGCTCATATAGCCATGGAGAGGTACTGTACGGCCTGCTGTCCCTCTCTGCCTAGCTCATATAGCCATGGAGAGGTACTGTACGGCCTGATGTCCCTATGCTAGCTCATATAGCCATGGAGAGGTACTGTACGGCCTGATGTCCCTCACTGCCTAGCTCAT
>NC_085013.1:29801538-29815124 GCF_963854185.1 Sardina pilchardus
TCAGGGATTTAAAGTGTGTTTAAAGTATTTGTTTCTTTGTTTAAACTGAATATTGAGCTCAAAGATGTTTTACTGACAGTGTGACTACAATATGGATAAGATGTTTGCTACACCCTCAGGTGATTGGGATGATCGGAATTGCAGTGCAGGATAAGGTTCAGCCCGCCCTTCTCAGCTGTGTGAGCCAATCAGCTGCCTCCCCTTTAGTACAGAGAACAGCCATTAAGGCCCTCCGGAAGATGGACATGAAATCAGAGGTGAGTGCCTGGAGACCAGGGCGGGGCGGGGCGGGTTTCCCAGATTCGTTAAGAAGCTCTTAAGTGCTAAGAACTTCTTAAGAGCATTCTTAGAACGTTCTTAGAGGGCTCCTAAGGAGTTCTCAGCACTTAAGAGCTTCTTAACGAATCTGGGAAACCCGGCCCTGCAGGCCAGTCACTAACCAATCAGAGCTGCTTGTCCAGCAGTCACTAACCAATCAGAGCTGCTTGTCCAGCAGGGGGCAGGATTCACCATGACAAAGTGAGGAGGCCAGTTGGCACCTTTTGTGGCATTAATATGAGACAACAGAGATTTTTTGCAATTGAATAAAAGACTGCATTTAAATGTAGTTTGTAGAGGTTCAGACACGTCACATCCATAACATGAAAACGTCACATCCATGACATCATTTTTCCATAGCAAAAAAGATGCACAGTTTCAAAAACGTATCATGTGTTCATTCAAGTCTCCTTCATGCTACAAATCATGGTTTCGGCAGTTTCCTTTAAATTTCGTAGAGTTTGTAGAAAACCTGTAATCTCTCATAAAAGTGTTACATTTTCATGCCACATCCATAACGCTGATAAATGCCATGTATTCTTCGGATGTAAAGGATTATATGAAATGTGTCAGCATTCAGAGGACAGAGGTCACGTTAAAGGAACCGTATGTAAGAAATGTATTTCAATCAGTCATGATATGTCACTGGACATTAAGAAATTATGTTCATTTCAAATACTTACTGTATATCACTGAGAACAGTAAAAAAGTGAAGTTGCAGCCCTCAACTGATGTTGATGTTGTTGTGTTTTGGCCTGATGCGCCATCCTCCACTAACAACATCACAAAGTCAGTTGTGTTTCGGCATCCGGGATGCCAACTCTGCTCTAGTTACCACAGCTGCGGTGTACACCCCTCTACAGTATTTTGCAAGTAATTACAGTACCAGTTTTGTCCAGAATCCTACATACAGTTCCTTTAAACGTTGAGCAGATGAATTCACTGTTAGTAGTGTGGTCTATGCTCAAAGGCGTTTTGTTATCTGTATATGAGTCCAACTGTCACATCCGTAACGCTGGAACTGCGCTGCGTCATGTCAGCATTCCTCACTGTTTTCTCTTCCCTTCAATTCTTCCGTGGATTCCAGATCATGGCAAGTCTGCTCCAGATCTTCCAGGATGAAGGTGCGTCGCCTCAGACACGGATGGTGGTGTACATGACCATCATGGGAAACCCGGGCTCTGATGTGACCTCAGTCTTGCGCTACTTTCAGACCGCTCAGATGGACCCTGAAGTCAAGAACTTTGTGGCATCTCACCTGATCAACGTATTAAGTGTTGACAAGTATGTATACAAATTATACGATCTATAGAGATCGCTAAGACATGTGACCAAAGTCATCAAAACACAAAGAATTATGGGTAGGTTTGGCTCGCCTGATGCCAGCCCATGTAAACCTAGTGTTCTGGGTCTATGATCTGGCATGATAATAATGAAAACTAAGCGTGAAAAAATTGTGTGATAAACAGAACATAATCTCGCGCTTCCTTAGTGCTGCTATCCAAGCCATTCCTCGCCTTTTTGTCACCTCTGAAACATGATGTATACTATTATTTTTCCACGCTGGAAAACTATAAAAGATAAGCTTCATGTTACTCTATTTAATTTTATAACACAGCAGGTAAAGGTTAGTTTAATTCAAAATACAAAATACAGTACAAATTGTTATGTACTGCAGTACTTCTGCTGTACTTTCAATAAATAGCAAACACTGCTTTGTTGAAGGATTTTTGTGTATGTTTTCATATTAAACTACGTTATTCCCTTAACTAAGACGAGTTGATACATACCTCTCACGTTTCAATGCGTGCACTCGCTGGATCTGGCGCGCGGCGCTACTTTGATAGCATTTAGCTAGCCCAATGCATTCATTAGGATCCAGACAGAGATGAAGTTAGAAGTGACCAAACACCTCCATGTTTTCCCTATTAAAATACAGTTACATGAGTAGTCATACGACCAAGTATGGTGAGACAAAATAAAACGTGGTGCATTTCTAAGCAGGTACGAGGGATAACTATATTGTGTGGCGCAGCAATATCCTCACTATTGCACTTTCAGTGTCACTTTGGAGTGAGGATATTACTGCGCAGAGTCTAAGTGCTCCCAATATTATTCCGCCACACAATATAGTTATCCCTTTTGCCTGCTTAGAAATGCACCTCGTTTTATTTTGTCTCACCATACTTGGTCGTGTAACTGTATTTTAATAGGGAAAACATGGAGGTGTTTGGTCGCTTCTAACTTCATCTCTGTTTGGATCCTAATGAATGCATTGGGCTAGCTAAGTGCTATCAAAGTTGCGCCGCGCGCCAGAGCCAGTGAGTGCACGCATTGAAACGTGAGAGGTATGTATCAACTCGTCTGAATTAAGGGAATAACATAGTTTAATATGAAAAAACGGTGAAGTGTTCCTTTAACTATTATCTCCCAAATCTATTATGAACAACAGCAATGTTTATCCATGTAATTTTGTTTTATAGCCCAGGTGCTGCATATTCAATTCAAGATGAAGTCATATCAAATTTTATTGAAGTGATTCCAAACTATGATGGAAAATCCAGACACCGCGTCTTGAATCTACCTCACCTTGCTAGCCTGGAGAGCCATTATATTGCTGAACAGTATAGCAGACTCCCAAAAGAAGTCATTCTCAAGATTGCTGGCAATTTCCTGGATGGAACAGAAGATATTGAGGTAAGAAAAGTGTCATATTCACATGTACTGTTCTGCCTACTGTGATGAGTATTATCCAAAGCAACTTTCAATTGAGATACACACAGACCAAGCTGTAGTACTGTAAATGAAGGGGGTCCTTTCAGAGTGTGTGTGTGTGTGTGTGTGTGTGTGTGTGTGTGTCCAAAGGGCGATCTCTTGATACTTCAGGAGTAAAGAAGGTTAAACACAAGGATATCAAAAGACATAGAAGAGATTATGATCTGGTGATTTTGAAATGATTATGATATTCACATTCAACTGCACACCAGTGCTCCACACCTTGTAATAGAGTCATCGGTTCATTTTTGAGACCAAATAACATTCTCTGCTGTTGATTTTATTCACAGGTTGGCGTTGAAGGCCTTGAGGGACTTGAGCCTTTCGCTGAGGCCCTCGTTGGTGAGGACGGCCTCGTCCCAAACCTGCTGCTGACCACCATGAGCTGGCTAGGGGACAACACGTCACCACAGCTCAAAAAGCTCCTGGACAAGCTGTTTGGCTCCACGCCAGGAGACCGGCAGAAACGACAGGTGTGAGAATACAGACACCCAAGAAAAGAGAACACCCATCACACACATTTGATTTCTTTATTTGAATCCGCCAATCAAATTTCTTTACAGAAAGGATTCAAATATTCTCAGAGAAAATGCAGCTTTGTCATTCAAGGGTACATAAAGCATCACCTACGGCACACAGCAAGACTGCCTATCACAGCTGATATGGAGCAGAATTTCGCCAGTTGTTTAGACTTTCCTTTTGATAGGCCAGTCGTAGTCCATCGATTGTCAGTTTGTGGGCGTGTCCCAGGCTGCCAGATATCGACGCCACAAATTTACATGCATAGCCTAGGTCACTGATCTTTGCAAGGAGGGGTTGGTATTTAGTCAAGTACCACACACACACACACACACACACACACACACACACACACACACACACACACACACACACACACACACACACACACACACACACACACACACACACACACACACACACACACACACAATGAGAGCACTCATTACAGTGACGCCAAGACTTCACTGTATTAGTCTGGGACCCTTGGTGTTGTACGGAAGACAATCTCTCTCTCTCTCTCTCTCTCTCTCTCTCTCACACACACATTCACACAGTTGCCGCAGGACATCTTCAACAAATTCATGGAGAAGCTGAAGTCTCAGGACTCCTCTGAGATTCTGGCATACGTCAGACTGCTGAGGAGAGAGCTGGGCTACATCAAGACCAGCGACCTGAAGCAACTAGGCGAGGACATTGCTAAGTATGCCAGCATAGTCTTCAAGGACTTGCCCACCAAGGTAAGAGCATCCACATGAGAAGTGCATGTGTACCGTGTGTGGGGGGCTGGCCAATGGTGAAGAGTATTGTGTGTTGTGTGTTGTGTGGGGTGCTGTTCACTGGTGAAGAGTGTTGTGTGTTGTGTGTGTTGTGTGTTGTGTGGGGTGCTGTTCACTGGTGAAGAGTGTTGTGTGTTGTGTGGTGTGTGTTGTGTGGGGTGCTGTTCACTGGTGAAGAGTGTTGTGTGTGTTGTGTGTTGTGTGTGTTGTGTGTGTTGTGTGTTGTGTGTGTTGTGTGTGTTGTGTGTGTTGTGTGTGTTGTGTGTTGTGTGGGGTGCTGTTCACTGGTGAAGAGTGTTGTGTGTTGTGTGTTGTGTGTGTTGTGTGTTGTGTGTTGTGTGGGGTGCTGGTCACTGGTGAAGAGTGTTGTGTGTGTTGTGTGTTGTGTGGGGTGTTGTTCACTGGTGAAGAGTGTTGTGTGTTGTGTGTTGTGTGGGGTGTTGTTCACTGGTGAAGAGTGTTGTGTGTGTTGTATGTTGTGTTGTGTGGGAGGCTGGTCACTGGTGAAGAGTGTTGTGTGTGTTGTGTGTGTTGTGTGTTGTGTGGGGTGCTGTTCACTGGTGAAGAGTGTTGTGTGTGTTGTGTGTTGTGTGTTGTGTGGGGTGCTGTTCACTGGTGAAGAGTGTTGTGTGTGTTGTATGTTGTGTTGTGTGGGAGGCTGGTCACTGGTGAAGAGTGTTGTGTGTGTTGTGTGTGTTGTGTGTTGTGTGGGGTGCTGTTCACTGGTGAAGAGTGTTGTGTGTTGTGTGTTGTGTGTTGTGTGGGGTGCTGTTCACTGGTGAAGAGTGTTGTGTGTTGTGTGTTGTGTGTTGTGTGGGGTGCTGTTCACTGGTGAAGAGTGTTGTGTGTTGTGTGTTGTGTGTTGTGTGGGGTGCTGTTCACTGGTGAAGAGTGTTGTGTGTTGTGTGTGTTGTGTGTTGTGTGGGGTGCTGTTCACTGGTGAAGAGTGTTGTGTGTTGTGTGTGTTGTGTGTTGTGTGGGGTGCTGTTCACTGGTGAAGAGTGTTGTGTGTGTTGTGTGTTGTGTGTGTTGTGTGTTGTGTGTTGTGTGGGGTGCTGTTCACTAGTGAAGAGTGCCACACACTCTGCCTTCATGTGGGAGGGTTTATTAGGCAATGACATATCAGCCTATAGGGCCTTCATCAGATCATAGAGCACCCAAATGACCATGTAAGGACATCCCCTGAGCAGTGCTACTGGATACAGTATTGAGATGTGATATTGTGTGATTACTGAGATGTGATATTGTGTGATGTCTGAGATGCGATATTGTGTGATTACTGAGATGTGATATTGTGTGATGTCTGTGGTGTGATATTGTGTGATGTCTGAGATGTGATATTGTGTGATGTCTGAGATGTGATATTGTGTGATGTCTGAGATGTGATATTGTGTGATGTCTGAGATGTGATATTGTGTGATGTCTGTGGTGTGTCTTACTGTGTGTTCCTGGCTCTTCCTCTGGTGGCCGCAGGGTCTGAAGGCGATGCTGTCCGGCGAGGATAACGAGCTGTTCGGCCACTACATCTTCATGGACGAGAACATGGTCCTGCCCACCGGCTCAGGGTTCCCTCTCCGGCTCTCGCTGTCTGGTGTCTTTGCCCCGGGAGCGAGGGGAGGCATTTCGGTCTCGCCAGATATGGTAACGGCAACGCGAAACAAGACACACACTTCAGTTGGAATGAACACATGTCCTTGTGTCCACTTCATCTCTGCACTTTGATTGGTTGAAATGGCAGAGCTAGGACCAGACAGACACAGACACAGATTTGAGTGGCATGTTCATTTACACGCTGATATAAACTGTATAGTCACTGTATAGCATTGACTATCTTAATCAAAGGAAAAGCTCAGGTAGTGAAGAGTTCAGATGCCAAAGTCTCTAAACGTGAGTGAATGATCTCCACTCATAGTTACGTTAATCAAATAGTTTTGCTTCAAAACCTTCTAAATACCACTTCCTGGTGTGAAATATCAATTTGTAGGCAAAAAAAAAGCCCAATAAAAATGCTAATTTAAAAGAGAAATGGTCAGACGGATTTAGAGAGTTTTGCATCTGAACTCTTTTTTTCACACAAGTGCAATTTTAGTTTTGAGTAACGAATGAGAATCCTGTAATGGAATTAGATATCTATAGACAATCAATGTTCCATTCTTGGAGGGGAAAGAAAAACAGCATAATCAGCATGGGCTTCTGCTATCCTCTCCCCAGCACCAGGTGTCTTTCATGCCCTCTGCTGGAGTGGAGTTTATCACCCACATGGGCGTACACATCCCTGAGTTTGTCGCCGCGGGCATTGAGATGCACACCAACCTGTACCATGAGAGTGCTCTGAACGCTAAGGTCACCATCGCCAGGGGCCAGGTCAAGCTCTCTATCCCGCCACCAGAGGGCGATGTCCAGCTCTTCAGCATCAGGTGGGTGGCTGACCAGTGATCAGTAATATCTACGATTCTTATTATCAAGGAGATGAAGAGCAATACTGTGATAATAAAATGATTATTTGTTTTGATAACATTGCCTTGAGGAAATCAGACGGCCATACAACTCTTGTCTGGTCACCACAAGGCTGTGTCCCCATTAATTTACTAACTCACATACTGTTATAGTGTTTATTTGACTTTTCCTGTCCAACAAGCAGGACTACTGTATGTCCCCGTTAATTCACTAGAGTCACATAATAGTGTTTATTTTCCTAAACAGGGCTACTGTATGTCCCCGTTAATTCACTAGTGACTAGTGTCACATATTAGAGTTTATTTTCCTAAACAGGGCTATTGTATGTCCCCGTTAATTCACTAGTCTCACATAATAGTGTTTATTTTCCTAAACAGGGCTACTGTATGTCCCCGTTAATTCACTAGTGTCACATAATAGTGTTTATTTTCCTTTTCCTGTTCGATAAACAGCAACAAGCTGTTGTCCGTGTCCTCGTCCCAGCCCAAGATTGTGCCGTCTCTGGTGGAGGACAGAACAGACACCACTGAGTGCCATCCCCTCTTCACCGGCCTGAAGTACTGCACCACCATGCGCTACTCAAACGCCAGCTCCAACAGCGAGGCTCCCTACTATCCCCTCACTGGAGAAACCAAGTGAGTACAACATGAACAATGAGGCTCCCTACTATCCCCTCACTGGAGAAACCAAGTGAGTACAACATGAACAATGAGGCTCCCTACTATCCCCTCACTGGAGAAACCAAGTGAGTAGCTCCCTACTATCCCCTCACTGGAGAAACCAAGTGAGTAGCTCCCTCACTGGGGAAACCAAGTGAGTGCTAAATTAAAGAAAGAAATCTGAATATTAGCTGAATATTATAATCAAGTCTTCATATGAGCTCCGTAAAGAGTCATTTTATTCAGATAAGACATGTCTGGCCTCCCTGCAGTATGATTGTGTCCTGCAGTAGTCAGCGGCTGCCTGCTCGAATGCTTTGTTAGCTTGTGAATAAAGCTAGTTGTTAGCTTGTGAACAAAGCACGATTGTTTGTGACATTACCTTGTTAGTAAGAAAGGGACAATGGATGTTCATTGACATTTCCATCCAATCAAGACGAGGTAATTTCCTGTACCCGCAGGTTTGCGTTAGATCTCCAGCCCACAGGGGAGGTCACGGAGTACACCGCCACCGTCGCTTACAAACTCCTCTCGGAGGGCAAGCAGGGTCGCCATAAAGTGGACTCGGTGAAGATCGATCTGAAAATGGAGGGTAAGTTTGCCTATTTGATGAACGCAAATTTCCATCTGAGTGGTCATGATGGTTAATTGTATTTCATAAGTCATGTATTTAAAATCTAGTTGTACAGTAAAATTAATTGTGTTTCTCGCAACTCTAAAAACAGAGGGGAAACTCATGGTTTAATTCCGTAATGTAATGTCATAAAGTACATTAAATATCGCTCTTTGTGACCTTTTCTCTTGATCATTCCCCGTCTCCATCAGGGTCTGAGCCTTGTGAAGCCACAGCCATCATGAAGTACAACCGGAACAAGGGCATCTTCACCACTGACCTCCAGGTCCCAGACACTGATTTTGAGGCCGGGTTGAAGCTGACCGCTGGTGACAGCAATGTGAAGGGGAAGAAAATGAAAGGCTTCACTATTGATGTGACCAATAAGAATGTCCCACAAATGTCACTGGTTGCCCGGGCAAGGTATGATAGCTTGCCGAGTATATTTGCAATGTTAATATAGCTAGTGGCATTTGTATTATAACAGTTGGATACAACTGAAAGAGGCTTTTGGGAATGTTACCACTGTAGAAAACAATATTTCTGGTGCTGGAATACTGTCAAAATGTTTTAATGAGACGTTTTCTTGCTGCCTCTGCAGGCTGGAGTCCATGAAGGATGCGCTGGTCCAGGTTGAGATGGAAATCCCCTCATTGCTCTCAAAAGCAACAACCACAGCGACCCTGAAGAAGGAGAATGGACTCATTCTACAGCTGGAAACAGACATTGATATCCCAAAGATGTCTTCCATTCAGACTGCCATCGTCAGATATGGTGCGGACATTTTTTATCAGTTCACATTCACCTCAAGTTTATAAATTGTAATATATTTAGTTTGTAGACTGTATGTATACTGTAATGTAGAAGTGTGTGAATCTTAAATACTGAGTTGTGTTTTATTATTATCGTTATTATTTGCACACAGGAAGTGTGTGAATCTTAAATACTGAGTTGTGTTTTATTATTATCGTTATGATTTGCACACAAGAAGTGTGTGAATCTTAAATACTGAGTGCTGTTTGACGTTTATGCCATTTTTGTTTTGACATCACAGATGAGAACAAAGTTGAGGTCGAGTTGAAGTCAGATATGAATTCAGATTTTGACAAACTCTTCCCCAACATGGAGGGTATGAGGAACAACCTGCAGGCAGCCATTGATGACATGTTGGACCAGAAGGTCCCCAAGACAGACATGAAGCTGCGTCACATTGTCTCTAAAGGCTTTGAGGTTGGTGGCACAGAAAGGGATTCATTACAGTAACTCATCCAGGGGTGTTGATTGGTCCTGCACTATGTCAATAACTCATCCAGGGGTGTTGATTGGTCCTGCACTGTGTCAATAACTCATCCTGGGGTCATTGAGGGGTGGGGTTCTGCTGGCAAAGATAATCTTAAATTAGACATATTCAAAGACTTTTTTTTTTTTTTTACTTTATTAAATCAGCTTTGATACTAGTCACAACTGTCTTACCAAGCAATTAATGCCTGTATTCCTAAAAGAAAATCAAAAAAAGACATTTGCATGTCATTTTCAGAGGTTTGTCCTTGACTTTTTTTAAAGAAAAAAACAAAACAAAGCAAAACCTGACATAAATGTCACAACTCAGTGCTAGCGCTAGCAGTGGTCATGATTAACCTTAGGGATGTATTGATGGGGGTATTTATGTATTGGAGGGGGTATTTCTGCATTGGAGGGGGTATTTATGTATTGGAGGGGGTATTTCTGCATTGGAGGGGGTATTTCTGCATTGGTGGGGGTATGTATGCATTGGAGGGGGTATTTATGTATTGGAGGGGGTATTTATGTATTGGTGGGGGAATTTATGTATTGGAGGGGGTATTTATGTATTGGAGGGGGTATTTATGCATTGGAGGGGGTATTTATGTATTGGAGGGAGTATTTCTGCATTGGTGGGGGTATTTCTGCATTGGTGGGGGTATTTATGTATTGGAGGGGGTATTTATTCATTGGTGGGGTATTTATGTATTGGAGGGGGTATTTCTGCATTGGTGGGGGTATTTATGTATTGGAGGGGGTATTTATTCATTGGTGGGGTATTTATGTATTGGAGGGGGTATTTCTGCATTGGTGGGGGTATTTATGTATTGGAGGGGGTAGTTATGTTTTGGTGGGGGTATGTATTCATTGGTGGGGGAATGTATGTATTGGTGGGGGTATGTATGTATTGGTGGGGGTATTTATGTATTGGAGGGGTATTTATTCATTGGTGGGGTATTTATGTATTGGTGGGGGTATGTACAGTATGCATTGGTGGGGGTATTTATGTATTGGTGGGGGTATGTATGCATTGGTTGGGGTATTTATGTTGTATTGGTGGGGGTATGTATGTATTGGTTGGGGTATTTATGTTGTATTGGTGGGGGTATGTATGTATTTTCGTTTTGTTAGTGGTTTCACACACCACTAGAGGGCCCTCATTATCTACATGGAAAATTCAGTGACATTCATGCACACATGTTTGCCTCGTTTCACTTAATCTAGGTGCAAAATTAAGGGAGTGGTGGTGTGTGTGTGTGTGTGTGTGTGTGTGTGTGTGTGTGTGTGTGTGTATGTGTGTGGCTTTTAGATTCATTTTGTGGTTAACATTTAACATAACATGTTGAATAACATTGTTGCTATGTTGTGATAATATACAGGCAGTCAACATCTGGCTTGATAAAGTGGCGGCAGATGTTCCCTATGTAAACAACCTGAGGAGCAGAAGAAGCATCCCAGAGCTGCCACCTGTTCCTGAGAAGCTATTTATGAAATGGTAACTCACTCTCCTTTGAACATGTTGGCACTTTTGGGATTTATTACATAACAACCACCTTCACATACAGTATGTACTGTATGTTTATTGATGGCTATCCCATTTACACTTTTAAATCTACAGTTATTACAAAGTATAGCCCCAGTTTTATATGGCTGTTTACCTGTTCAAGCTCCACTAATGAGAACCATTTCCTTTTTTTACAGGGAAACTCTGTTCAGGTACCAGTTCAACAAGGGCAGAATGACTATTTCGTTACCTCTTCCACTTGGGGGCCAATCTTCGGATGACCTAAGAATTCCACCAGAGCTGTCCATCCCAAATATCTTTGTGCCAGAAATAGGCCTGGATATTCCTGCCAATACTATAAGAATTCCATCCTTCTCCATTCCCGAAGACATTGACTTCTCAATGCCTATGCTAGGTCTGGCTGAGTTGACCACAAAGGTTACCAGTAGCCTGTGCAGCTGGGAGGGTTCAGTCCTGGGCGGAAACAATACCGCTGATGTCCCCAGCTTCATTGGCCAATACAAAATAATCTCAGACTGCATCCTACCCTTCAAAGCTGAAGGTATTGTTGACGTTTGTGTGTTATTTTTGGTATTGCAGCATACTGCATTAAAGGCTTTACTAACTAATATTTATATATGTCTTCAGAATCAATGTTATGAACATATTGCATGTGTTGCATGCTGATAGCTTTTGCTCTCTCGTAGGTGCTGGAATGATTACAGGCACGTTTGAAGAGTCCCTAAAGTATGTGGTGAACAGCTCACTGAGCCACAGCCTCCTGGACGCCAGCTTTAGCGCCTCGGAAACCATTGCCTGGAAAGACGATGTGGTTGGACGAACTAATTACAGACTGCAAGCGTCAAGCCCACTTGGACTATCTGCATCTTTACATTCTTCCTCACAGTCTCTGTCAAAAGGCGATGAGGTTAAAGGAGATGGTGACATGGATGGAGACATCAAGGTTGGACCTCTGTTTGCTAAATTTGAATACACTATGACCTACATGTTTGATGGCAAAAATGACAACAAAGGAGAATCAACGTTCAAGCTTGATTCTTCAGTTATTCAACTTGAAAACAAGATGAATGGAGACTTCACAGATGAGGTGTTGACTGTCCGATCCAGAACGATGACACCAAATGAAGCCTTGAAACACATGTTAGAGCTGAAACTAGAGGACTGCAAGTTCACTCTGAAGTCAGACGCCACGGCAAAGGTTCTGAGCAATACCATCAATAACAAAGTTGCCCTCGGCATCGCTTGTGAAGCTGCAAACCTGAAGGTGGAAACAGAGATTGATGACGGAAAAAACCGAGCCTACGGTGTCCTTTCTGGGACACTGGACGGTGATGGCCTGGAGACGAGTGCGGATGGCTCCGTGGTGTTTGACTCTTGCCGCGGTTCCCACAAATCCTCCCACAACATTAACAGTGCAACCGGTTTAACCACTAGTGGCACAACCAATTTGCAGTGCAGCCCGATGACATTCGAAAATAGCTTTGATGGTAGGATTGACGACACTAGAGCCACGTTATCGGTCACATCCAAAGCAGCTGGCCGAGACAACGATGGGGAGCTCAAAATAGAGGGTACAGTAACTTCCTCACAAGCTGCTGTCAACACAGTTCTCAAGGGAAACCTTTTTGATACCGACATTGACTACACTTCAAGTGTGGGTCTAACTCCAGAAGGCCTGACCTACGCTGACAGTGTGACAGGGGCTCTAGGGGGTATGACCACAAGAAATTCCCATTCATTGAAGATCACTCTTTGGACCTTGACTCTCCGCTCCAAGTCTGACTGCTTTGTTTGTGATGGCACGTCTTACAAGCATGACATCAACGTGAACCTAAAGCCATTTGTTGCAACAATAAGCACTAACAATGACATTGAGCTCTTTGACATGAGTCTCAGCAATGAAGGACAGCTGAAGCTGGAGCCACTGAAGCTGGATCTGTCAGGTAGCATAACTGGTGCCTCTATTGGCGGTGACCAAATGAAACACGCTTGCTCCATCAACTATGCTGACCTCGCTGGATTTGTAAAATGCAGCACAAACGTCAAACTGTCTGAGACCCAGTTTAATCACAACTTTGAACTGCAATATGCAGGGCTGGCATCTAAACTGAGCAGCGAGGCTCTGATCAACTCCAAGGTCCTGCGTCTAGAGAGCACCCTGCGGACGATGGCAGAGCCTTTCAGTCTAACTGTTGATGCCATCCTCAATAGTGACAGTGAGGTGGACTTCTATGGGAAGCACAAGGGCCAGCTGTACAGCAAGTATCTTTTGAGAGCAAAACCGCTTGGCATTGCCCACTCTCACGACTGCAGGGCATCAGCTACACACAAGATGCCCTCTGGGGCCACTCATGAGACTCACCTTGAAAATAAGCTTGAAGGTGTCTTGACCCCCAGTGAACAGTCCTGGCTCTGGAAGATCAAGTCCAAGATAAACGACCATGCTTACAATCAGGACATCAGCACCTACAATAATGACGAGAGAATGGGGATTGAATATGCTGGCGTGGTCTTCACCAATCTTGTAAACAAAGCAGCCATGTCTGATGACCCAGACTTCCAGAGTGATCACTCTTTTGACAACCAAGAATTTAGTCTGTCGGCGTTCCTGAAATATGACAAGAATAGTGATTCTCACATACTTTCCCTGCCTTATATTG
>NC_085013.1:29815324-29855324 GCF_963854185.1 Sardina pilchardus
AAGGGAATAACATAGTTTAATATGAAAAAACGGTGAAGTGTTCCTTTAACTATTATCTCCCAAATCTATTATGAACAACAGCAATGTTTATCCATGTAATTTTGTTTTATAGCCCAGGTGCTGCATATTCAATTCAAGATGAAGTCATATCAAATTTTATTGAAGTGATTCCAAACTATGATGGAAAATCCAGACACCGCGTCTTGAATCTACCTCACCTTGCTAGCCTGGAGAGCCATTATATTGCTGAACAGTATAGCAGACTCCCAAAAGAAGTCATTCTCAAGATTGCTGGCAATTTCCTGGATGGAACAGAAGATATTGAGGTAAGAAAAGTGTCATATTCACATGTACTGTTCTGCCTACTGTGATGAGTATTATCCAAAGCAACTTTCAATTGAGATACACACAGACCAAGCTGTAGTACTGTAAATGAAGGGGGTCCTTTCAGAGTGTGTGTGTGTGTGTGTGTGTGTGTGTGTGTGTGTCCAAAGGGCGATCTCTTGATACTTCAGGAGTAAAGAAGGTTAAACACAAGGATATCAAAAGACATAGAAGAGATTATGATCTGGTGATTTTGAAATGATTATGATATTCACATTCAACTGCACACCAGTGCTCCACACCTTGTAATAGAGTCATCGGTTCATTTTTGAGACCAAATAACATTCTCTGCTGTTGATTTTATTCACAGGTTGGCGTTGAAGGCCTTGAGGGACTTGAGCCTTTCGCTGAGGCCCTCGTTGGTGAGGACGGCCTCGTCCCAAACCTGCTGCTGACCACCATGAGCTGGCTAGGGGACAACACGTCACCACAGCTCAAAAAGCTCCTGGACAAGCTGTTTGGCTCCACGCCAGGAGACCGGCAGAAACGACAGGTGTGAGAATACAGACACCCAAGAAAAGAGAACACCCATCACACACATTTGATTTCTTTATTTGAATCCGCCAATCAAATTTCTTTACAGAAAGGATTCAAATATTCTCAGAGAAAATGCAGCTTTGTCATTCAAGGGTACATAAAGCATCACCTACGGCACACAGCAAGACTGCCTATCACAGCTGATATGGAGCAGAATTTCGCCAGTTGTTTAGACTTTCCTTTTGATAGGCCAGTCGTAGTCCATCGATTGTCAGTTTGTGGGCGTGTCCCAGGCTGCCAGATATCGACGCCACAAATTTACATGCATAGCCTAGGTCACTGATCTTTGCAAGGAGGGGTTGGTATTTAGTCAAGTACCACACACACACACACACACACACACACACACACACACACACACACACACACACACACACACACACACACACACACACACACACACACACACACACACACACACACACACACACAAATGAGAGCACTCATTACAGTGACGCCAAGACTTCACTGTATTAGTCTGGGACCCTTGGTGTTGTACGGAAGACAATCTCTCTCTCTCTCTCTCTCTCTCTCTCTCTCACACACACATTCACACAGTTGCCGCAGGACATCTTCAACAAATTCATGGAGAAGCTGAAGTCTCAGGACTCCTCTGAGATTCTGGCATACGTCAGACTGCTGAGGAGAGAGCTGGGCTACATCAAGACCAGCGACCTGAAGCAACTAGGCGAGGACATTGCTAAGTATGCCAGCATAGTCTTCAAGGACTTGCCCACCAAGGTAAGAGCATCCACATGAGAAGTGCATGTGTACCGTGTGTGGGGGGCTGGCCAATGGTGAAGAGTATTGTGTGTTGTGTGTTGTGTGGGGTGCTGTTCACTGGTGAAGAGTGTTGTGTGTTGTGTGTGTTGTGTGTTGTGTGGGGTGCTGTTCACTGGTGAAGAGTGTTGTGTGTTGTGTGGTGTGTGTTGTGTGGGGTGCTGTTCACTGGTGAAGAGTGTTGTGTGTGTTGTGTGTTGTGTGTGTTGTGTGTGTTGTGTGTTGTGTGTGTTGTGTGTGTTGTGTGTGTTGTGTGTGTTGTGTGTTGTGTGGGGTGCTGTTCACTGGTGAAGAGTGTTGTGTGTTGTGTGTTGTGTGTGTTGTGTGTTGTGTGTTGTGTGGGGTGCTGGTCACTGGTGAAGAGTGTTGTGTGTGTTGTGTGTTGTGTGGGGTGTTGTTCACTGGTGAAGAGTGTTGTGTGTTGTGTGTTGTGTGGGGTGTTGTTCACTGGTGAAGAGTGTTGTGTGTGTTGTATGTTGTGTTGTGTGGGAGGCTGGTCACTGGTGAAGAGTGTTGTGTGTGTTGTGTGTGTTGTGTGTTGTGTGGGGTGCTGTTCACTGGTGAAGAGTGTTGTGTGTGTTGTGTGTTGTGTGTTGTGTGGGGTGCTGTTCACTGGTGAAGAGTGTTGTGTGTGTTGTATGTTGTGTTGTGTGGGAGGCTGGTCACTGGTGAAGAGTGTTGTGTGTGTTGTGTGTGTTGTGTGTTGTGTGGGGTGCTGTTCACTGGTGAAGAGTGTTGTGTGTTGTGTGTTGTGTGTTGTGTGGGGTGCTGTTCACTGGTGAAGAGTGTTGTGTGTTGTGTGTTGTGTGTTGTGTGGGGTGCTGTTCACTGGTGAAGAGTGTTGTGTGTTGTGTGTTGTGTGTTGTGTGGGGTGCTGTTCACTGGTGAAGAGTGTTGTGTGTTGTGTGTGTTGTGTGTTGTGTGGGGTGCTGTTCACTGGTGAAGAGTGTTGTGTGTTGTGTGTGTTGTGTGTTGTGTGGGGTGCTGTTCACTGGTGAAGAGTGTTGTGTGTGTTGTGTGTTGTGTGTGTTGTGTGTTGTGTGTTGTGTGGGGTGCTGTTCACTAGTGAAGAGTGCCACACACTCTGCCTTCATGTGGGAGGGTTTATTAGGCAATGACATATCAGCCTATAGGGCCTTCATCAGATCATAGAGCACCCAAATGACCATGTAAGGACATCCCCTGAGCAGTGCTACTGGATACAGTATTGAGATGTGATATTGTGTGATTACTGAGATGTGATATTGTGTGATGTCTGAGATGCGATATTGTGTGATTACTGAGATGTGATATTGTGTGATGTCTGTGGTGTGATATTGTGTGATGTCTGAGATGTGATATTGTGTGATGTCTGAGATGTGATATTGTGTGATGTCTGAGATGTGATATTGTGTGATGTCTGAGATGTGATATTGTGTGATGTCTGTGGTGTGTCTTACTGTGTGTTCCTGGCTCTTCCTCTGGTGGCCGCAGGGTCTGAAGGCGATGCTGTCCGGCGAGGATAACGAGCTGTTCGGCCACTACATCTTCATGGACGAGAACATGGTCCTGCCCACCGGCTCAGGGTTCCCTCTCCGGCTCTCGCTGTCTGGTGTCTTTGCCCCGGGAGCGAGGGGAGGCATTTCGGTCTCGCCAGATATGGTAACGGCAACGCGAAACAAGACACACACTTCAGTTGGAATGAACACATGTCCTTGTGTCCACTTCATCTCTGCACTTTGATTGGTTGAAATGGCAGAGCTAGGACCAGACAGACACAGACACAGATTTGAGTGGCATGTTCATTTACACGCTGATATAAACTGTATAGTCACTGTATAGCATTGACTATCTTAATCAAAGGAAAAGCTCAGGTAGTGAAGAGTTCAGATGCCAAAGTCTCTAAACGTGAGTGAATGATCTCCACTCATAGTTACGTTAATCAAATAGTTTTGCTTCAAAACCTTCTAAATACCACTTCCTGGTGTGAAATATCAATTTGTAGGCAAAAAAAAAGCCCAATAAAAATGCTAATTTAAAAGAGAAATGGTCAGACGGATTTAGAGAGTTTTGCATCTGAACTCTTTTTTTCACACAAGTGCAATTTTAGTTTTGAGTAACGAATGAGAATCCTGTAATGGAATTAGATATCTATAGACAATCAATGTTCCATTCTTGGAGGGGAAAGAAAAACAGCATAATCAGCATGGGCTTCTGCTATCCTCTCCCCAGCACCAGGTGTCTTTCATGCCCTCTGCTGGAGTGGAGTTTATCACCCACATGGGCGTACACATCCCTGAGTTTGTCGCCGCGGGCATTGAGATGCACACCAACCTGTACCATGAGAGTGCTCTGAACGCTAAGGTCACCATCGCCAGGGGCCAGGTCAAGCTCTCTATCCCGCCACCAGAGGGCGATGTCCAGCTCTTCAGCATCAGGTGGGTGGCTGACCAGTGATCAGTAATATCTACGATTCTTATTATCAAGGAGATGAAGAGCAATACTGTGATAATAAAATGATTATTTGTTTTGATAACATTGCCTTGAGGAAATCAGACGGCCATACAACTCTTGTCTGGTCACCACAAGGCTGTGTCCCCATTAATTTACTAACTCACATACTGTTATAGTGTTTATTTGACTTTTCCTGTCCAACAAGCAGGACTACTGTATGTCCCCGTTAATTCACTAGAGTCACATAATAGTGTTTATTTTCCTAAACAGGGCTACTGTATGTCCCCGTTAATTCACTAGTGACTAGTGTCACATATTAGAGTTTATTTTCCTAAACAGGGCTATTGTATGTCCCCGTTAATTCACTAGTCTCACATAATAGTGTTTATTTTCCTAAACAGGGCTACTGTATGTCCCCGTTAATTCACTAGTGTCACATAATAGTGTTTATTTTCCTTTTCCTGTTCGATAAACAGCAACAAGCTGTTGTCCGTGTCCTCGTCCCAGCCCAAGATTGTGCCGTCTCTGGTGGAGGACAGAACAGACACCACTGAGTGCCATCCCCTCTTCACCGGCCTGAAGTACTGCACCACCATGCGCTACTCAAACGCCAGCTCCAACAGCGAGGCTCCCTACTATCCCCTCACTGGAGAAACCAAGTGAGTACAACATGAACAATGAGGCTCCCTACTATCCCCTCACTGGAGAAACCAAGTGAGTACAACATGAACAATGAGGCTCCCTACTATCCCCTCACTGGAGAAACCAAGTGAGTAGCTCCCTACTATCCCCTCACTGGAGAAACCAAGTGAGTAGCTCCCTCACTGGGGAAACCAAGTGAGTGCTAAATTAAAGAAAGAAATCTGAATATTAGCTGAATATTATAATCAAGTCTTCATATGAGCTCCGTAAAGAGTCATTTTATTCAGATAAGACATGTCTGGCCTCCCTGCAGTATGATTGTGTCCTGCAGTAGTCAGCGGCTGCCTGCTCGAATGCTTTGTTAGCTTGTGAATAAAGCTAGTTGTTAGCTTGTGAACAAAGCACGATTGTTTGTGACATTACCTTGTTAGTAAGAAAGGGACAATGGATGTTCATTGACATTTCCATCCAATCAAGACGAGGTAATTTCCTGTACCCGCAGGTTTGCGTTAGATCTCCAGCCCACAGGGGAGGTCACGGAGTACACCGCCACCGTCGCTTACAAACTCCTCTCGGAGGGCAAGCAGGGTCGCCATAAAGTGGACTCGGTGAAGATCGATCTGAAAATGGAGGGTAAGTTTGCCTATTTGATGAACGCAAATTTCCATCTGAGTGGTCATGATGGTTAATTGTATTTCATAAGTCATGTATTTAAAATCTAGTTGTACAGTAAAATTAATTGTGTTTCTCGCAACTCTAAAAACAGAGGGGAAACTCATGGTTTAATTCCGTAATGTAATGTCATAAAGTACATTAAATATCGCTCTTTGTGACCTTTTCTCTTGATCATTCCCCGTCTCCATCAGGGTCTGAGCCTTGTGAAGCCACAGCCATCATGAAGTACAACCGGAACAAGGGCATCTTCACCACTGACCTCCAGGTCCCAGACACTGATTTTGAGGCCGGGTTGAAGCTGACCGCTGGTGACAGCAATGTGAAGGGGAAGAAAATGAAAGGCTTCACTATTGATGTGACCAATAAGAATGTCCCACAAATGTCACTGGTTGCCCGGGCAAGGTATGATAGCTTGCCGAGTATATTTGCAATGTTAATATAGCTAGTGGCATTTGTATTATAACAGTTGGATACAACTGAAAGAGGCTTTTGGGAATGTTACCACTGTAGAAAACAATATTTCTGGTGCTGGAATACTGTCAAAATGTTTTAATGAGACGTTTTCTTGCTGCCTCTGCAGGCTGGAGTCCATGAAGGATGCGCTGGTCCAGGTTGAGATGGAAATCCCCTCATTGCTCTCAAAAGCAACAACCACAGCGACCCTGAAGAAGGAGAATGGACTCATTCTACAGCTGGAAACAGACATTGATATCCCAAAGATGTCTTCCATTCAGACTGCCATCGTCAGATATGGTGCGGACATTTTTTATCAGTTCACATTCACCTCAAGTTTATAAATTGTAATATATTTAGTTTGTAGACTGTATGTATACTGTAATGTAGAAGTGTGTGAATCTTAAATACTGAGTTGTGTTTTATTATTATCGTTATTATTTGCACACAGGAAGTGTGTGAATCTTAAATACTGAGTTGTGTTTTATTATTATCGTTATGATTTGCACACAAGAAGTGTGTGAATCTTAAATACTGAGTGCTGTTTGACGTTTATGCCATTTTTGTTTTGACATCACAGATGAGAACAAAGTTGAGGTCGAGTTGAAGTCAGATATGAATTCAGATTTTGACAAACTCTTCCCCAACATGGAGGGTATGAGGAACAACCTGCAGGCAGCCATTGATGACATGTTGGACCAGAAGGTCCCCAAGACAGACATGAAGCTGCGTCACATTGTCTCTAAAGGCTTTGAGGTTGGTGGCACAGAAAGGGATTCATTACAGTAACTCATCCAGGGGTGTTGATTGGTCCTGCACTATGTCAATAACTCATCCAGGGGTGTTGATTGGTCCTGCACTGTGTCAATAACTCATCCTGGGGTCATTGAGGGGTGGGGTTCTGCTGGCAAAGATAATCTTAAATTAGACATATTCAAAGACTTTTTTTTTTTTTTTACTTTATTAAATCAGCTTTGATACTAGTCACAACTGTCTTACCAAGCAATTAATGCCTGTATTCCTAAAAGAAAATCAAAAAAAGACATTTGCATGTCATTTTCAGAGGTTTGTCCTTGACTTTTTTTAAAGAAAAAAACAAAACAAAGCAAAACCTGACATAAATGTCACAACTCAGTGCTAGCGCTAGCAGTGGTCATGATTAACCTTAGGGATGTATTGATGGGGGTATTTATGTATTGGAGGGGGTATTTCTGCATTGGAGGGGGTATTTATGTATTGGAGGGGGTATTTCTGCATTGGAGGGGGTATTTCTGCATTGGTGGGGGTATGTATGCATTGGAGGGGGTATTTATGTATTGGAGGGGGTATTTATGTATTGGTGGGGGAATTTATGTATTGGAGGGGGTATTTATGTATTGGAGGGGGTATTTATGCATTGGAGGGGGTATTTATGTATTGGAGGGAGTATTTCTGCATTGGTGGGGGTATTTCTGCATTGGTGGGGGTATTTATGTATTGGAGGGGGTATTTATTCATTGGTGGGGTATTTATGTATTGGAGGGGGTATTTCTGCATTGGTGGGGGTATTTATGTATTGGAGGGGGTATTTATTCATTGGTGGGGTATTTATGTATTGGAGGGGGTATTTCTGCATTGGTGGGGGTATTTATGTATTGGAGGGGGTAGTTATGTTTTGGTGGGGGTATGTATTCATTGGTGGGGGAATGTATGTATTGGTGGGGGTATGTATGTATTGGTGGGGGTATTTATGTATTGGAGGGGTATTTATTCATTGGTGGGGTATTTATGTATTGGTGGGGGTATGTACAGTATGCATTGGTGGGGGTATTTATGTATTGGTGGGGGTATGTATGCATTGGTTGGGGTATTTATGTTGTATTGGTGGGGGTATGTATGTATTGGTTGGGGTATTTATGTTGTATTGGTGGGGGTATGTATGTATTTTCGTTTTGTTAGTGGTTTCACACACCACTAGAGGGCCCTCATTATCTACATGGAAAATTCAGTGACATTCATGCACACATGTTTGCCTCGTTTCACTTAATCTAGGTGCAAAATTAAGGGAGTGGTGGTGTGTGTGTGTGTGTGTGTGTGTGTGTGTGTGTGTGTGTGTGTGTATGTGTGTGGCTTTTAGATTCATTTTGTGGTTAACATTTAACATAACATGTTGAATAACATTGTTGCTATGTTGTGATAATATACAGGCAGTCAACATCTGGCTTGATAAAGTGGCGGCAGATGTTCCCTATGTAAACAACCTGAGGAGCAGAAGAAGCATCCCAGAGCTGCCACCTGTTCCTGAGAAGCTATTTATGAAATGGTAACTCACTCTCCTTTGAACATGTTGGCACTTTTGGGATTTATTACATAACAACCACCTTCACATACAGTATGTACTGTATGTTTATTGATGGCTATCCCATTTACACTTTTAAATCTACAGTTATTACAAAGTATAGCCCCAGTTTTATATGGCTGTTTACCTGTTCAAGCTCCACTAATGAGAACCATTTCCTTTTTTTACAGGGAAACTCTGTTCAGGTACCAGTTCAACAAGGGCAGAATGACTATTTCGTTACCTCTTCCACTTGGGGGCCAATCTTCGGATGACCTAAGAATTCCACCAGAGCTGTCCATCCCAAATATCTTTGTGCCAGAAATAGGCCTGGATATTCCTGCCAATACTATAAGAATTCCATCCTTCTCCATTCCCGAAGACATTGACTTCTCAATGCCTATGCTAGGTCTGGCTGAGTTGACCACAAAGGTTACCAGTAGCCTGTGCAGCTGGGAGGGTTCAGTCCTGGGCGGAAACAATACCGCTGATGTCCCCAGCTTCATTGGCCAATACAAAATAATCTCAGACTGCATCCTACCCTTCAAAGCTGAAGGTATTGTTGACGTTTGTGTGTTATTTTTGGTATTGCAGCATACTGCATTAAAGGCTTTACTAACTAATATTTATATATGTCTTCAGAATCAATGTTATGAACATATTGCATGTGTTGCATGCTGATAGCTTTTGCTCTCTCGTAGGTGCTGGAATGATTACAGGCACGTTTGAAGAGTCCCTAAAGTATGTGGTGAACAGCTCACTGAGCCACAGCCTCCTGGACGCCAGCTTTAGCGCCTCGGAAACCATTGCCTGGAAAGACGATGTGGTTGGACGAACTAATTACAGACTGCAAGCGTCAAGCCCACTTGGACTATCTGCATCTTTACATTCTTCCTCACAGTCTCTGTCAAAAGGCGATGAGGTTAAAGGAGATGGTGACATGGATGGAGACATCAAGGTTGGACCTCTGTTTGCTAAATTTGAATACACTATGACCTACATGTTTGATGGCAAAAATGACAACAAAGGAGAATCAACGTTCAAGCTTGATTCTTCAGTTATTCAACTTGAAAACAAGATGAATGGAGACTTCACAGATGAGGTGTTGACTGTCCGATCCAGAACGATGACACCAAATGAAGCCTTGAAACACATGTTAGAGCTGAAACTAGAGGACTGCAAGTTCACTCTGAAGTCAGACGCCACGGCAAAGGTTCTGAGCAATACCATCAATAACAAAGTTGCCCTCGGCATCGCTTGTGAAGCTGCAAACCTGAAGGTGGAAACAGAGATTGATGACGGAAAAAACCGAGCCTACGGTGTCCTTTCTGGGACACTGGACGGTGATGGCCTGGAGACGAGTGCGGATGGCTCCGTGGTGTTTGACTCTTGCCGCGGTTCCCACAAATCCTCCCACAACATTAACAGTGCAACCGGTTTAACCACTAGTGGCACAACCAATTTGCAGTGCAGCCCGATGACATTCGAAAATAGCTTTGATGGTAGGATTGACGACACTAGAGCCACGTTATCGGTCACATCCAAAGCAGCTGGCCGAGACAACGATGGGGAGCTCAAAATAGAGGGTACAGTAACTTCCTCACAAGCTGCTGTCAACACAGTTCTCAAGGGAAACCTTTTTGATACCGACATTGACTACACTTCAAGTGTGGGTCTAACTCCAGAAGGCCTGACCTACGCTGACAGTGTGACAGGGGCTCTAGGGGGTATGACCACAAGAAATTCCCATTCATTGAAGATCACTCTTTGGACCTTGACTCTCCGCTCCAAGTCTGACTGCTTTGTTTGTGATGGCACGTCTTACAAGCATGACATCAACGTGAACCTAAAGCCATTTGTTGCAACAATAAGCACTAACAATGACATTGAGCTCTTTGACATGAGTCTCAGCAATGAAGGACAGCTGAAGCTGGAGCCACTGAAGCTGGATCTGTCAGGTAGCATAACTGGTGCCTCTATTGGCGGTGACCAAATGAAACACGCTTGCTCCATCAACTATGCTGACCTCGCTGGATTTGTAAAATGCAGCACAAACGTCAAACTGTCTGAGACCCAGTTTAATCACAACTTTGAACTGCAATATGCAGGGCTGGCATCTAAACTGAGCAGCGAGGCTCTGATCAACTCCAAGGTCCTGCGTCTAGAGAGCACCCTGCGGACGATGGCAGAGCCTTTCAGTCTAACTGTTGATGCCATCCTCAATAGTGACAGTGAGGTGGACTTCTATGGGAAGCACAAGGGCCAGCTGTACAGCAAGTATCTTTTGAGAGCAAAACCGCTTGGCATTGCCCACTCTCACGACTGCAGGGCATCAGCTACACACAAGATGCCCTCTGGGGCCACTCATGAGACTCACCTTGAAAATAAGCTTGAAGGTGTCTTGACCCCCAGTGAACAGTCCTGGCTCTGGAAGATCAAGTCCAAGATAAACGACCATGCTTACAATCAGGACATCAGCACCTACAATAATGACGAGAGAATGGGGATTGAATATGCTGGCGTGGTCTTCACCAATCTTGTAAACAAAGCAGCCATGTCTGATGACCCAGACTTCCAGAGTGATCACTCTTTTGACAACCAAGAATTTAGTCTGTCGGCGTTCCTGAAATATGACAAGAATAGTGATTCTCACATACTTTCCCTGCCTTATATTGAAAATCTTCCTGAGGCTTTTGAACAACTCAAAGCCTCAATTGTTAATGCATTGGAGGCAGTGCAGCAATACATCGACAGTTTAGATGTGAATAATGCTGTTGCTGAGTTCAGAGCTACTTTGGAGAAAATACCACAGGATGTGGAAAATTATATTACAGATTTGGACCTTGAAGGAAAATTCAAGCAAGCTACCGAGGCATTGGTTTCCTGGATGAACAGCTATGCAATCTCAGTCGATGACTTGGAGGCCATTGTGGAGAATTTGAGAGAAGACTTTGAAAAGTCTCTACTGGACACAGCAAGTAAAATAAGAGACATGCTGGTTCAAATCAAAGAATATGTTGAAAGTGGGACCTTGTCTGACACCATATACAATTTCTTTAGAGAGCTTGGAACTGCTCTCAGGAGCTTTGATGAGACATATCAGCTTTCCCAGACACTTGTCAGGGCAATCGAAGCGATTGAGGACATCGTCAGGCAGATTGACATGGAGAAACTTACAGACAGCAGTTTGGGTTGGCTGCAAGATCTTGACATAAATTATGGAATAAGGGATTGGCTACAGGAGAAAGTCAATGAACTGAAGCAAACCATAGACACATTTGATATTATGATGTTAGCCCAGGATCTAAAAGAGTATATAGAAAATACTATACCTGAATTAATTCAATTTTTAAGTCAAATTTCAGATCGACTTCCGACCGATGACATAAAAAACACACTTGAAACTATAAAAGATATTCTTGTCAACTGGCTTGATGAATATGAAATTGATCGCAAAATTAATTCTGTGATCTCTAAAATACAGGACCTCTTTCAACGCTATGAAATTGACCAGAAGTTTGAGATGCTCACTAATGACTTTGTTGAACTGATAAAACAATACAAAGTCCATGAAACCCTGCAACAAGTGGCAGAGGAACTGAAGAAAATTAAAATTGAATATTTCTTTAACAAATTCATGCAAGTTCTTGATGATGTTATCAATCAGTTAAAATCTATTGACTTTAAACAAAGTATTGATGATTTAAATGAATACATTTCAACAACAGCCAAAGCAATACAGGAATTTGATTATAAAAGTAACATCGATGACGCCAACCAGAAAATCAGTGAAGTTATTGAATATGTGAACGAACACATAAGAACATATGAAATTCCACAAAAAATCGAAGCTTCTCGACAGTTTCTCAGAGAGATTCAGTCCACCATATGGAATTACTTGGATCAAGTCAAAGCAACAAGAGTGGGAGAGGTGCTCGTTATGTTGAAGGATGTTCTTGACAAAACTGCTTACAAAGACATTCAGTTCAAGGTACAAGACATGTTGGAGGATGTGAGACAGAGAGTCACTGACATGGACATCAAAGCTGAAATTATGTACTACTTGGAGAGAGCCAGTGAGTCCTACACTAACATGCTGGCCTACATCTCTCTTCAATTCGATAAACTGATTGAGACAATTCGCCAGGTGACAAAGGACCAAGAGATTCTTGACCAAATCAGTAATTCTGTAGAGGGCATACTTGATGCCCTGAAAAAGGCAGAGATTCGAACTCCTTCCTTCACTGTCCCACTGACAGATCTCACAATTCCAACAGTAACCATAGTCCTTCAGAACCTCCAAGACATTGAAATTCCATCTAGCATTACAATCCCAGAATTCAGCATCCTTGAAATAATCGAGGTGCCACCCATCACCATTGATTTTGACAGGCTCAAGCAGTTGATAATTGATCTAATTGACGAAATCCGTGCCTTTGAGCTTCCAATAGTAGAACTTGAAGCTATGTTTGGAGATTTAAGGGTTCTATACATGTCCGACCTGCCAGACCTTACTTTTCCTGGGATCACACTTTCAGAAATCAGGATCCCTGATATAACTCTACCCAAATTGAACTGTGAAAACTTTGATATCACAAAATTGCCAATTCCTGAGGTGAAGCTGCCAAAGATTCCAAGCGAGGTCCAAGTGCCTGCCTTTGGTAAACTCTATGGTGAGGTAAGGATAAACTCACCCCACTACACACTGATGACAGGAGCCAAACTAGAAAACTCAACAACTGCTCCCAAATCCCCTCAGTTTACCGCTACTCTGTCCTCCCAGGCCAAATCGACCTTTGAGCTTTTAGAGTTCTCCTTGGATGGCACTCTCCGTCTTGAAGCCCCGAGAATGAAGAAGATGGTCCTTAAAGAGACACTTAAGGCCTCTCATGTGGCTTTTAACATTGACCATGAGGGTACTTTGATTTTCAGTGGACTATCAGCTGAAGTAACAGCAAATACTACTGCTAAGGCCACCACTGAAATGTACACAGCTGATTTGGTAAATCATTTTGAGCTTGCCCTGAAGAATGGAATTTCTGCAACAATGGCCACAAACTACAACCACAACCTCAATATCCCAGTCGCAGATATTTTAAGTCAAGCCACCATGACACAAATATCAAAGGCACAATTTGAATCTGGTGCTATCTCTGTGACCGTTGGGACAATTGGCAGTGGGAAGCTGGCACGGCCGGAGCATCACTTTTCAGATGAGGGAACACACAAGAGCAAACTGGAGTTTAATGTCAACATTGGCACTGCAACATGTGAATTTAATGGAGAAACGATAAGCAGGTACTATACACTGAGACAGGACATCAATATTGAATCGGCCATGCTGGATCATGTGACAATTAATGTTATACTCGAAACAGAAGCTCCACCTATCGAAAGCAGTCGTATGACCTTGCAGGGAGTGGCTAAGATGGAAGACCTGAAGCTTGATCTGAAAGCCAACCATAATGCTGTGATGAGGGGTCCGGTGCGTGGCACCATATCTAACTCTCTGGAGTTTTTGGCAAAGCCATTTGAGATGGTTCTAGACAGCAAGAACAAGGGGAATGTCAGGATTGTCTTCCCCTTCAAGCTGACTGGAAAGGTTGATCTCCAGAATGATTATGGATTCATTCTGAACCCAGAGAAACAGCGTGTCTGCATTGTGGGATTGGCTCGCTTCAATCAGTACAAATACAACCATAACTTCACCCTGGACAATAACAAATATGACGTTGGCATTTATGGTGCAATGAATGGTGAGGCCAACCTAGACTTTTTGACTGTACCTCTTTCAGTCCCAGAGATGACTCTACCTTACTTTAACGTGAAAACGCCAACGATTACAGATGTTTCGCTGTGGGAAGACCTCGGCCTCAATGCTCTTCTTACTACTCCTCGCCAGAATTTTGACATGAATTTTAACTTGCTGTATCAGAAAAACCCAGACACGCATGCATTCTACTTTGATCTTGTACCTGTATATAATATAATCAATAACAATGCTGAATTTCTGCAGACAAACTTTGAGATGGGAAGAGACTGGGTTTTCGATAACCTCATGGAGTCCTACAATCATGCCAAGTCTCAGTATGAAAAATACAAAATTGACACATCCAGTCAGCCTCCTAAATATTTTAGGATTCCTGGATACACTGTCCCAGTCCTGAACATTGAAGTGTCTGCTTTCAGGGCTGAAATGCCAGCATTTAGCTTTATCATCCCCAAAGAAGTTAGCACACCAAGTTTTAAAGTGCCAGCGCTGGGTTTCTCAGTTCCATCCTATACTCTTGTTCTTCCTTCCCCGGAGGTTCCAGTCCTGTATTTACCTGAAACACTCAGGGAGTTGTCTCTTCCAACACTCAGGTTGCCTGAAGTCCAGAATAGCATTATGATACCAGCCATGGGGAATATGACATACGATTTTTCTTTTAAGTCCGCAATGATCACTCTAAATGCCAATGGTGGACTCTACAATCAGTCAGACATTGTGGGAAGATTAGGAGCTACCTCCACCTCTGTGTTTGATGTTCTGAAAGGAAAATTTGAGGGCACAACCAGGCTGACGACGAACAGAGGTCTTAAGCTGGCTACGGCCATGGCACTAGAGCACAAGAACGTTGAGGGAACCCATGATGGCTCTCTCAGCTGCACAAGGAGAGGTTTGGAGGGAACCATGGCAAATATTGCTAAAGTCAATTCGCCCATCTTGACTCTGGAGTTGGATCAGGAATCAAGTTTAGATTCTCACAGCTCACCAAATGTTGTCACTAAGCTGAAAGGGAAATACAACTTTAATATCCCCTACATTGATGCCAGAGGAGGCGGTGACATTGAGCATAAGACAGACCTTGGAATGGAGAGTATCTACATCTCTGTGGATAGTTATACAAAGGGAAAGATGGACGGGACCGTCATGGAGACTGGAAAGTTTTCTGCAGGTTTGAACAATGAAGCCTCCTTCTTTCTCGGTGTAGTAGATCATCGGTCATCACTGGCCACACTTGTACAAGTGAAATATGACCATGATGACATCAAGATTTTGAACATCGAGTTGAGTGAGCTCTTAGCGCTGGAAGCATCTCCACGTCGTCTTTTTGCTACAATGAAATTAGCAGGCAACAATGAGGCTTACTTCACAGAAGGGGCTTTCCTCACAGATGGCAAGCAATCTGTCCAAGCTACTCTTGAGATGGTTCCCCTCACAATGGTACTGCTCCATACAGTCGTTGATTTTTCTCAGCAGAGTCCCATTGGAGATGCAGAACTACTTCAGAAAATGAACCTTGACCTCACAGCAGAGAAGCAGTCATTGAAATGGAGTGGCAAAGAGCAAATCACTCCCATCATCCATGCATGTGATCTTGTGTTGTCCAATGATAGAGCAGAGATCCGCATGGAAGCAACACAGTCTTTGGAGGGGTATCTTGCCTTCCTGAAATCCATCAAGCTGCCAGTGTATCAGAAGACAGTGTGGGATGTTCTGAAGTTTGACCAGGTCACCAACACAGAAGAACGTCAGTTCATTAACGGCTCCACTGTTGTTGTTTACACAAAGAGTCCAGAGGGGTACAAGTTTGGTTTTGGGGAAATACCCGCACTGATCAGTGACATAAATGATTTCTTGGAAAATGTCGATCTTGATTTCTCTCTTCCACACACCTTTTCCACTCCACATATTGACGTACCATTTACTAACTTTTATATCCGACATGGATATGTTGACCTGAACAATATAGAAATCCCTGATGAGATAGCATTGCCTCAAATAGATATCAGCCTGCCTGGTTTACCCCAACTCACAATTCCAGCTCTTGAGATAGGCACAAAGTACTTTGAGGGTGAGCACATTCTTTTGAAACTTCCAAAGTTTGAACTTGCCTGGTCAGGAATCCAGCAACCGAGATTCCTTGATGACATAATGGCTCTACTACCAGACTGTGGCGTACCTCCATTTCATATTCCCAAACAGTATATTGAAATCCCAGAGATGTCATTAAAGTTACCAGCTGTTATATTTATCCCAACCTTTGGAGCTCTTTCAACAACAGTGAAGGTATCCTCTCCTATTTATACGGAGACGTGGACCACTGTTGTGGAGAATAAGTACCCTGAGATTCTGACTTCCTTCAATGCTGCCTGCACCTCAACAATGGCCTTCCTTGCGTATGACTTGGATGGTATGTACGGAAATTATTACCTCTATCCAAAAACTTAATTTTTGTATTTTTGTTTTATTTATATAACTTTTAAATATTCTAATGTCCTGTTTTGCATGTTTAAATTGTAGCAAAAGCAACCTGGCGCATTTTTGATGAAGCTTTCAGCATGAATGGAATTAGCAAACTGACCCACAATGACCTGAATGTTAACTGGCAGCACACACTGGCTCAGAATATCAGGTAAATACAGTTAAGTAGTATATGCTATTCAACCTGTGTGGTATTGAAATAAAGCAAAACTAAAACCCAGTTATTGTTTTGTGTTTGCCTGTACATTTTTCTCTGTTTCGTATTTGTTATTTATTGTTGTTTCTTTATTTGTCTGTGTTGTCATAGATCCAAGCGCCAAGAGCCTCAGGATGACAGGTTGGCAGCATTCAAGCTAATATGTACACCATCTTAGTCATACAAAACATCAGAAAATTATTTGAAAGCAACTTTTCTTTATTTGAAATTTTCATTTTTTTTCCAGCTCTCACCATACACTGAACGTGGACATCACAAGCCCAACCTTCATTGATGTGAGCTGCCGGTATGCATCTCAAAAAAATGGCATCACAGCTTCTGTTTCCTCTCCATCTGCTGGGTTCATAGGATTCCAGCTCCAGAGGAGGTCGCCTTCACAATACCATGGAAAGATCTTTGGTCGCTATCCGGTGAGAAAAAAATCATGAAGCCATTTGCAATTCTTTATTTTTTTTAAAGCGATGATTTTGGAAATGATCAAAAATGAAAATGTTAACTTTATTTTGTCTTGTGTGTTTGTGTGCGTGTTTGTGTGTGTGTGTGTGTGTGTGTGTGTGTTTGTGTGTGTGTGTGTGTGTGTGTGTTTGTGTGTGTCGTGTGCGTGTCGTGTGCGTGTGCGTGTGTGTAGTCTTCTCCTGACAAAGACACAGATATGGTAACTCTCAAAGCCACCCTGAGGAACTCAGAGAAGCTGAGCCTCCAGATAGCTTGGAACTGGAACACTGTTAGTGACCTCCTGTATGGAGTAAAGCAGAACGCGCCGCACATCGCCGCCTCCCTTAAGAAGTGTATCAACAAGTACCACACTGCTCACCTCGGCATGGACTTGAATCGAGCCTCTCTGAAGATGAAGAACGGCCTCTCCAACACCATTGAAAGAGCCTACCACGAGGTGCCTCAGATGGTCAACTCAGTGGAGAACTCCATAGAACAGCTCGAAATGCGGACCCAGGAGGTTATAACGAGGGTCGCCAAAAGCATTCCATCCGTGGACCTCCAGGAGATGAGGAACAGGTTCTCTGCCAGAGCTAGAGAGCTTTACAAGTATTATGAGAAGAATGCCCGGGTCCTTCTCGACGCTATAATGCAGTTCCTCAAGGAGACCAAATTCCACCTGCCTGGACTGGAGGAGAAGCTCAGTGGACAGGAGTTGTACCACAGAGTCCGAAAGTCTGTGTCAGCAGCTATTGAGCAGGTCACCAAAAGCTTCACTAGTCTAATGGAGTCCATCTACTCTCTCATTAGTGGCATTGAGATCACATTGCCATACTTTGATAAGGTCATTCGGGGGCAGGAGATATTAGACAGTAGTCTGCCAACTATGGAGTCTATTGAGGAGTATGTGGGTGAGACTATGAAGAAGTGGGAGAATCTAAGGCTGGAGACCTTGTTTAAGAGCCTGAATGATTTCCTGAAGTTCTGCATTACGAAGGTGGAAGAATTCATAACCTCCCTGCAGGACGTGAGGCTCAGTGAACTCTTGTACGAGTTCCGGTACCACGTCGCAGAACTTGGAGCCACGCCCGCCATGGAGGGAATCAGATCAGCGTTAGCAGAAGCAAAGGGAAACGCAGCCGCATACAAAGACATGGCAAAAGTGGAAATTCAGAACATGTACAACGGTCTGACCATGGAGAACATCAACCAAACTGTGATCGTCGCTGCTGATGTGTTTGAATCCCATTTCCTTGGTGGGGCCAATGAGTTCCATGACCAGCTGAGACACCTCACTCAGGGTGCAGAGCCCTACATCAAAATCTACAACAAGAAAGCGGAGGTAGAAATCCCCCTTCCCTTTTTCTGGAAGTCTTTTAGTGAATGGCCAACTCAGACCAGGGAATAATTTTTCATTAGGAAGAGGCAGGTTGCAAACAAGTGTTTGAGAAGGACTGATTAGTCTGAAAATGTAAGAGATTGTATTTAACAGGGTAAACTAACACACATGTTTTTTGTCATAAAGTTGTGTTTAATCAAGTTTTTGTTTAAACCTTGAAATGAGACAGTATGCTGTAAATTCATTGTTTTCATCAATTAAATCCTTTATATTACTTCCAGTGATTCAATTTATTTCACTCTATTTAGTTCAAGGGACTAGTGCCTGTTCAAGATATAAAAGCATGTATTTCAATTGAATAATGCCCTGTATGCCATGTGCCCAATACATTTGCTCTTCCTTCTGATCTGCTGAGCAGGCTGTATCCCTGTGTGTTCTCTTCCCTGCCATGTGGGGGCAGTGTAGTCAAACTGTTCATCACCGGCAGCGTTGGAGCTCTTGCTCCAGACACAACACTCGTGCCTCCCCCCAGCCTCCCAGAGGCTCTCTGGGTCGCTCTGTCCTGTCTGTCTCTTTGATACACACACGCAGGAAGAGTCTCGCTCCCTTCAGTATGCTCTCGACAATTCCCACCACAGTCTCCCTACTGGATACCTGGTGGGAAAACTGTAACCCCCCTACCGATCACTCATATCACCCAATCTGAACGGGGCTAGGATGGGGGGGGGGGGGGGGGGGGGGGGTGTAGGGGGGGGTGGCCCAAAACAAATGTTGCTAAGCAAAGACACTGCCACCTGTTAGGAATCCGGGGCTGTTGTGTGTACTGGAGCATGCTGGCTTTCCCACACAAGTCCATTAGAAGGGTGTAGATCATCAGCATGATAGTCTGAGGCTCTGACTGGACGCCAAAGGCCTGGGCTGACCCCTTCACACAGGCACTGTCCCTTTAAGGTCAGCATTGACTGGCTGGAACCGGGAGCAGACATCTACCCCATGATTAGCACCCGTGCTAAGTGTATGTCAAGTGGAAAGCAGAAGGTTTAAAAAGCCACCGCTTTCCTCTGCAGACATACGGTATGTCACGGAGAAGAAGGGTCTGTCATTTACTACTGAACACTTGGACTCTTGTGAGCAGCAGTCTAATTCTCTCATGCAAAGCATTTTAAAGTATTAGAAGGGCCTTCACCTCTGTAATGTGGTAACAGATATTCATCAAATAATATTAAAAGTAATACATGTAGTAGTAACATTTTAACTGATCAGTTTGCAAGTTGTGCCATAAAGATTTGATTTAGAATCTGTTTATTGTCTTAACCACTCAGTCTTTATCCAATTAAGATTATGGGATATGTTGCATAATTTAAAGCTTAATTTGCTCCTGAGTGGAGTTCAAAGAAACACATTCTTGCATTCCGTGAGGTCAACTCTGTGTAACCTCAGAGGGTCAGACAAAAATCAGACAGCATGGAGGTAGCAGAGTCATCAGGAAACCAGGTGGCTATTTTGCTGAACTCAGTGAAGCTCATGTAGGTTTTGCTCAAATGCTGTCAGTACCTGAGTGAGTCTGCAAATGGCATAACTATTTGCTGCTAAGCAGATAAACTCGCTGCTTGCAAGATAAACTAGGAGTGCCACTCCAAGCTCAGTTTCAACTCAAGCTCAGTTAGAAATGGGGTGTATTATTTTTGGGGCAGAACCAGTTTATTTGGGGGAAGGGGAGAATCTGGCCTATGTAGCTGTTACAAAACTGAAATTATAATATAACAATTCTAGGAATCTGATAATGCACAATCTGGGCATGGTCTATGACCAGCGTCTGCTTCAGTCGTGGGGAACATGTTTCTTATCAGGTTTGTTGGCTCAGTTCTGCTTGTCAGATGCTGGAGGTAACACCTCCGCAAGTATGACTGCCATTATGAAGCAGTGTATTCTAGGTAAAAAATCAATCATGTTGACATTCAGGTAGTTGGTATTCCCTATGTGTGTTTTGACAAGAAACTGTGTCCATAGTTCTGTTACCCATTGTAGACTTTGGCACTTGGTCAGTAAAGGTTCCTAGAAAAAGCAGAATCATAGAAAGGATAGTATTATTTATCCCTCGTCTATTATAAGCAATGGCCATTGTAGCAAGTGTTATGCCTGGTGTGTGATGCAGAGTCGCATCCAACGTTAATATTTTAAAGACGCTCAAACACTTAAAACCTTGTCCAGAGGGCATTTCTCAAAGGTATCTTATCAAGGTGGACGGTTAGTTTTGGCAGCTCCTGTTGAAATGGGACTGTTTCATACACAGAAATGGAGGAGCTGAGGCTGTTTTTCAGCTCACTTCAAATTCCTCACCACCTTTTCTTACACATCAATATTTCTCAGACTAGGAATACGTGCAAATGTGTATCAAAAGGAACATTTTAGCCCTTTTAGTTTGAATAAGAAAAATTGCCAGTTCAGTCTGACAAAATCCATTATTCTCACAGATAAATGAAATATAATGGACAAAACTAAATTAAAACAGGTGTCTAATAGCTATGATGTGTCTTAGCTTTCATTGTGTTGTTATTGTTCTTGTGTATTCATCAGTTAAAGAGTGCAATGTGACGAGGGGTCGGATTATCAGGACCATGGATGATATTATGTAACTGTTGGGGGACATAAGCTATTCATTTTTCTCCATGTTCAGTTGATTACATCACATTACATTTGGCTGACGCTTTTTAACCAAAGCGACTTACAACATGGTGAAAACATTTTTCAACCTTTTAAGAGCAATTCTAACAAGAGATTTAACAACAATAAACAACAACCACAATAAGTGCATCAATGAGTGTAGTAAGTGCATCAATGAGTGCAATTGTCTGTATAGGATAAGCAAGACTAGTTGTAAGTAGTGCTATGAGGAGATGCTCTCTAAAGAGCTGGGTTTTCAGATGTGTTTTGGAGATGGAGAGGGATGTCCCTACTCTAGTACTCTACTCAAGTTGATATGGCTTCCAGTCTAATCCTTCTGATCCCATCCAAAAAGAGGCCTCGAGTTACGGGACGCAAAATGCTTTACACGGCCATGGCTCACTGTATAGAATGGGTCATAGTGGAGGAGTTCACGCCTCACGTACATTAAACATCTCTATGGTCCATCTCTGCCACGGCCCAGGAGTGTTTTTCACAACACCCATAGCAACCATACATTTATAAAGGGAGCGAAGAAACTCCTTATTGCACTTACAGTAATATTTATGTAACAGTGACACTGGCCCTCTCAGAAACAGATAGTCCCATACTGTGAGTATGCAAAATAATTGCCTCCTGTTTATGAATAATTATTTCAGCAATGATCTTCAGAAAGCAAGAAAGCTGTGGTCAACAGACTAATAAGAAATCAGAAAAACAAGGCACTGGCTAGTGAGAGCAGGTTGGATTTTCTCAATGGCTTGTGCGTTTATTTCGCAATAAAATGCTGTTTGTAGCAACCATGATGGATGCACACCGTGTTTGGTTTTTATTTATTTTTTTAAATATAAATACCTTATAAAAATGCAGCGGGGAGAGGTAGTGGACGTAATATAAGCCATTGCACAGATGTTACAGCCCAGGCCACTGTAATAAATAACATGTCCCATTGTAGAATACCCCTGAGCTGGAGTTTGGCCAGTGGTGAGTAATCTCATTTCTGCGAGGGGGTAACAAGGCTGCGAAGGAAAACAAAATGTCAATGATTTACAGGGTGTGCAAAAGGCAATAAAATACGGGGCTGTTCCGCTCCACCCCTCCAGTGTGTCCCGCTACAGCTGTGAGCGGCCGCGTGCGTGCGTGCGTGCTGATAAAAATCACACGAGGGGTGGCGGAGCCGAGCACGGGCCCTGCGGCCTGTCTCCGGCCGCCACTGACCTTCTTCAGGATGAAATGCAGGCTTGTGCCACTCCAGGCTTTGGCATTTGGGTGTCATCGGCTCGTCGCGCTGAGATCATAATTAATCAAAAGGTCGTTTGTCTGTTTCACCCCTGTTGGAGCTGAGGTGCTGTGGTCAGGGCGCGCCACCGGCAGTAGCCTATAGCGTATGACGACAACACCTGCCAGCAGAACACGCTGCCGCTCACGACCTGAAACTAGCCGTCACTCTTCGCCCAATTCACTACGCCGTCCCGTCCACACAAGGGCCTTTCAAGAGCTCCGAGAGGAACTTTGTGAGCTTTTATTTTCGTAGGTGATTTTATACTCTCCATGTTTTATTTTTCTCCGAAGGGGAAACTCATGAAGGAATGCAAATGTTATTGCAATGGAACACAGATTTTGTTTGTTTGTTTGTTTGTTTTTTTGGAACACAAAACTGCAGAATTCAAAATTATTTGGAGGGAATGCAAGAGTTTTGCTGTAAACTAGCCTGTCATCATGTCCAATCCATCCCCATATTTTAAAATATTTTCAAACAAATGAATAGATAAAACCTTTGTGTGTCATGTGCATGTCAATTCTCATTGACCTACTTGAAACACATCTAAATATTAGGCCTTCTTCAGAAACATTCATTTCTGTTCAAATAATGAGCAAATTTTCAATTGTCTTTGTTTACTCTCTCTCTCTCCCTCTTTCTCTCGCCATCTTTCACTTCACCCTGTGTTCAAACTCAACCTGCCTCTAGCATGCCAAAGATTCCTCTTTTTTTACTCCGGGTTTCATAGATCTTCATCTGTAAGAATAATATCCTTCTGACAATGCTCAGCTGTTTCTTAAATCATGGCCCATGTCAGAAGAGGCCTGAGAGGCAAGACAGCTGAAAAAATACATTTTTTTATTTGCTCTCAGTAAGATGGTACATCTCTTGTTTACTTTAGAAACATTCCTGAAAATGCTAGCGCTGGGAAAGCCTTTAAAAACATTTTATTTGAATATCTTTATTGTGTCTCAATGAACAGTTTAACATCAAATTCAAATCCATCACCTGACTTGAAATCCATTACTGGATTTCAAATCCATTACATACCACTTCCAATGTCGAAACCATGTGCACTGTTCTACGACTGAATGTATCTTTTCTATACATGCCTTAAAAGCTATGTCTCATACCTTCAGTCCAGATGTGTTCAGAAAACATCTATCCAAATATTGCATAATATCCTACTATCTTTTAAGTGTGGCATTCCTTTGCACATTCTGTGTTTCCTGTCAAGTGAGATTATCCACTTTGAAGGCTTTCAAACAGCCATTAAAGCTCTCGGCGGGACGCATTCTCGTTATCCTATATAATGAATATTAGCTGAGGGCGCGGACCTTCACACTGGGAACTGGGAAGACTGTGCAAATGTGTATGGGCTCACAGTTGCTGTTGCTATCGGTTTCTGTGGGAAATGCTGGAGGTAATAAAGATGGTCTGGACAAAAACTGTTGTAGCCACTGGGGAGGGAGGAAATAGGTCAATTTAGAAAAACTCAACACTCGACGGGAACCTAAGCGGTCTGAGTGGGGACTAGAGGAGGGTCTAGACATGCACCAGTGACATGTACGCAACATTGCCTTCACAATTTAAAAATCTTGCTTCGTATCATTGCCATACTTACATTATTCTTATATTACACCCCCCCACCCCGCCCCCATATCTGTTTCTTGTCTTCCATTAAGGCCTTCTTCACAAGTGTGCAAGTATGTTTGTGTGTATTCAGTAGGACTGATGGAGAGAGGTCACATACTGTAGGTCACACACTTAGTGTTTGTCATGTTCCCACAGTGAACTAAATGAAAGCCCCCCTATTATTGAGCCAGATATCGACACTAAGAGAATGAATGAGGCATGTAGCATGGATTAACCAGACACTGCCATGCAGGCTAGCAAGTGTAGCATTTAGGCATTCATTTATTATGAAACCATGAGGCACCTTAATGCTTTTTGTCGAAAAGTGCACCTGTATGTTAGCAAACATGTAGCATCCTCAACATATCACAGGGAGATCCCCAAATGTTCTAAAGCAATAATGCTGAGCGGAGCAGTCAAACATGAGTGGTGAGTTTTACTCGGAGGTCGACGTTTCATAATTCACACACTGGACCGAATACTGTGCCATGACCGCTGCATTTAGTCCTGCCCTGAAGCCAGCTGTGTCCACTGAAAGGTGCACCGTATTCGCGCACTGTATGATAGATAAGCTTTTATTGCACTGCTTCTTGCTGCGCTTGTCTCGATCCATTACAAGCCATTCCCAGACGTTTCCTGGTCTGTGCCAGTAACTGATAGCCCACTGGCCCAGTGGTGGGAGCGGATGCGTGGATCTGGTGTAGAAATACAGACCTTCCACAACGTGAGCACCGCCTGGCACAGTCGCCCTGGCATGCCGCTGTCCAGTTTGGACTCGATTAATGGTTCGCAGTCCAGCTGGAGTCAAGATGCTGAAGCTGTCCACCCCCCTAATACATCCCAAGATGGAATTTGCAATAAGCTACAGTATGTGGCTTTGGATCGTTCTAGAACGACTGAGTTAATCCGTCATTCAGAAGTTGCTGACAGACGGGGATCCAAGGAGAGAGAGAGAGTTGAAGATTCTGACAAATGAGGAGATATGTGCCCCCCATGACGAGTGCTGGAGCTGTCCACACGAGGAGATCTCCCACCTCCTCCCTGACATCTCCCTGAGATCTCCCACCTCCTCCCTGAGCTCTCCCACCTCCTCCCTGAGATCTCCTTGAGCTCTCCCACCTCCTCCCTGAGATCTCCCACCTCCTCCCTGAGATCTCCCTGAGATCTCCCACCTCCTCCCTGAGCTCTCCCGCACCCTCTCTTACAGTACATGTTCACGCTTCTGTCAGTGTGTATGAGAGACATGAAGGAGGGCAGTGTCCACATAAGGGTGTACAGTAGGGCCAACGCAACATAAATGAACAGAGTGACACAAAAAGAAAATACCTACAGTATGCAGGGAACATGTGGAATTAGAGGAGACAGAGTGGCACAGGAACCTGTTGTGTGAACAAATGTAGAGAACCTCGCTGCTAGCGCCATGACGACGGATCTTTAGATGTTAGCTGTGTCAGCACACGTGTGAGCTCTGGTCTCCCAACGCACTCGGACTCATGATGTGAAAAGACAGGACATCTGGACACTGCTAGACTCAAACCAACTTCTCCTGCCCGGCGAGGACACATGCATTTAGGCTAAACGATTTTCCTGAGCCATGTTGAAACAAGATAGCACTGTTGTTCTCAGCAGGGGTTGTGGTGCATAACCAACTACTATGTCATTTCTGTCAAAATATTAGACATGTCGAATGCACATTGGCCATGTACTGCAGTTCAACTGCACTACCAACACCAAGATCTGCTGTCTTAATATTTTAAACCAATGTATGTAAATGCATGCAAATGTAAAACAGTTACCAAAACTAGTGTTTTGATTTATTTTGGTGAATGTTCTTTTTTTTTAGAAAACAATGATGAATGATGACTGCTTTTACTTGGATCATGTGTGGCCGGTAGCGTGGCTTGTGGTTTGATGGGGTCAGCACGTCTAAGTTTCCCTGCCCGGGCGGGCACCCAGTGACCAGGTGGGTGGAAGTTGAACCCGGGGTTGATGGATATGAGGTTTTCTGTCTGGCCATTTTCCCCTCTTAGGTGCAGGTAGAGAATTTATAGTATTTTTGAAATGCCTGTCAGTGATGAACGACCCATGTGATGGATGTGACCGTGGTTGTAATCGGAGCTCAGAGAAGATGATGTGATTGGACGTGAGTGAACGGGGGCGGGGGCTGGGCCCGCCACTCGAGCCTCCCCTCCCCTCCTCTCCTCTCCTCTGCTGGCCCCTCGATTCATGTAAATCACCTGAAACATACTCTCAAGACAGGGCCTGAGAAACCTCTTGTGTTTTGAGACCATCATTGTAGGAGACTACATAAAGGACATACTGTATATTGGTAAAGAACTTAGAACCTTGTACTCCTCCTTGAGATATGCTATGTCCTTATGTCCTTTTATTATACGGCTCTTCACAATGCAAGTAGAACGCCCCATTGACTTGAATGGGATTTCCCAACGTTCTACCGGTCATTATTTCTGGATAGAAGACCTCTGAAAAAAATAATGACCGCTGTCAATGGCAACAGTCACGTTCTATCTGTGTGGCGAACTATTTCTTTTGATAGCGGAAGCCACGAAACGGTAGCTAAGTCATTGCTAAAGGCACATTAACGTTTCTTCTCGTTTTGGCAAGTAGCCGTATAATAAGCGGGATAATGTATAGAACGCCGGTCATTATCGGAAAATAATTACCTTCAGGACGAAGCAGTTCATCCTGTCGGGAATTATTTTCCGATAATGACCGGCGTTCTATACATTATCCCTTACATAAGGCTCTAGGTTCCTGTAATTGTGGAAAATGTAAATTACCTAACGCTGACTCAAAGCACTGGTCTTCAGAACCTCTCTGTGACAAAAATAAGACTTTAGGAGAGGATACTAGATGTGTAAGCGCTATTAGAAGTGCAAGTGTGGAAGTATGCAAGGTTCTAGATTCTTGTGATAGCAGAACATCGTATGTGAGGTTCTAGATACTTGTGATGGCAGAACATCGTATGTGAGGTTCTAGATTCTTGTGATGGCAGAACATCGTATGTGAGGTTCTAGATTCTTGTGATAGCAGCACATGTCCTCCCTCAGTGCACAGCCAGAGTCAGAGTCAGAAGCTGCCACAAGAAGATTTCTGAGAAATGACCACTGGAGGAGAGGATGTAAAGGACTAGTGAGTGGTTCTGGCTTCTTGTGTACTGTGACCATGTGACTCACTAACCAATAGCAGGAGCAGAAGGTCTCAGAGTCCACCTGCTGTGAATGGAACTCATGCTAAGGGAAGAACATTGGAGTGGAGGACATCATCAAAGCATTATGTCTGTGGTTGAATATTCGAGTGTTTGTCAGTTGTAAATGTTGAGACGTACAGTAATGTACATCAGTGGCTAGATGTGCCTACATGCGTACTATGTAAAATGCACAAATTAAAGTCCAGGTCCAGGTCCAGGTCCAGGTCCAAAAAAAGAGCCATTCATAGTATTTATTTTATATCTGAAAAGGTATTTAGGAAGCCTGTCGGAGGCTGTTTGGAGGGGCTTGGTGCAGATGATAAAACTAAGCACAGTATTGATGTCTCAAGGGTCAGCTAGGAGGACCCCTCAGCACAAGTTTCATTCAGGCCCCAGGGACATCAGGCCTGCTTCTGAGAACATCTCCAGGGGAGGAAGGGAGAGAGAGAGAGAGAGAGAGAGAAAGAGGGAGAGAGAGAGAGAGGAAGAGAGATTGAGACAGAGGGATGACCTTATGAAAGTGTTTGCATGGGTGCATTTTTACATGGTTTGAAAGATGTGCGAGTTTCCCCCGTGGGAGCAACAACGATGATAGCTCAACCTGTTGGGTCTGGCCTAAACTTAAATCACTTCCCCAGATTTCAAAGCCTTCAGTGTGTCAGGACTGATATATGCCTGAGAATGTCCATAAAACAGCAGCTGGAAGTGAGTGTGTGTGTGTGTGTGTGTGAGTGTGTGTGCAACATATGAAGAACAGGGCACACTTCTGGCTACCGAGCATATCCCTCACATTGTGTGTGTGTGTGTGTGCATATCCCTCACATTGTGTGGCCAATTGTTTTTCTCCCAGACCCTGTGGGTGAAACCCTACTCCATAACTGGATGCTAGTGGAACTGCAGTGGTTACAAGGGTTCGAATGTCTAGACGTCTTTGGCTGCCTTCAATTCAAACGTTCCCCCGAACCAGCATTCGAGTACGTAATTTTGGTGAATGTTTTCATCCCAGTTCATCACCCGATCACACCTCTGGGAGACGATCTGTGCGAGCGGAGCGCTATGCCAGAGAAAATCACTATACTTTACACTTCACACTGTCATTCGTTCCTCACTATACTTTACACTTCACACTTCACACTGTCATTCGTTCCACACCAACATAAACATCTCTCGAGTTCCAGAGCATCAAATGAATACAGGCTCTGTGTAACAGGCACAGTAGACTTCAAACGGCATTGAAGTAAAAATGCCTTTGTACATTACTTGTAATTCGTCTTAAATAGTATCAATTGAATCCTACTGTATACAATGTAGGGTACTGTTTATATTAATGTCTTCAATTGCATCAGCGCTTTGTGATTGAGGTAAGTAATGTGATAACCACACAAAACGTATGCACAATCATCTAATGTAAAGTGTGTCCAGACGTTTTCCTCATGCAGGATCCGATGGTGACCCTCCCGGCCCTTGACCATAGTGCTACCTGCTGTTCTGACACTGACCCAACGTCCTGACGGAGCATCAGGAGTTCTATTCCTGTCTGGAACGAGCAGTGAAACAATAGACATTCCATACATACTGTAGCATTCTCTGCCTTTCAGTGGGCCGAGTGGAATCAATAACAGCACAGCTTCAGCAGCTGCAGCCAATGAAAAGTTAGATTCCCCTCTTGGCCAACCGAGTGGGCACAAACAGCCACTGATTGCATAGAATGGGGAGGCCCCTGGATTGACAGTATAATGAAATGGTTTCATGTCTCTCTCTCTCTCTCTCTCTCTCTCTCTCTCTCTCTCTCTCTCTCTCTCTCTCTGTGTGCTTTCTGTGTGTAGATGAACACGGAGAGCAACATTCAACACTACATTTCCATGAGTTGATAACCAAAACAAAAGCACTCAGTTCAATGAGTTCAACGCAGATTAAAATACTTGGGTGCAGACCAATAGAGGAACATGCAATATGCATATGCAAAGTTCTCACACTACAGTTTTGTTTATGTTAAATAAAAACAATATGATTCAGCTCACAATTTCCTGTTTCATAATGCACATGAATTCTGATGTAACAGACAGTCAGAGATAATTTGTTTTCTTTTTGTTGTTTTTGTTTCTGGCCTCTAAGATATATTGCCAATGATTCAGGTTGGGACCAGATTTGTTGAAAGAGATTGTATACTAACATGCATTTCACAGCCAACTTTTAAAGCAAACAGTTCTTTGCAAGTTCATAAATGTATCCTACATGTGTGTTTCCAAACGTGCAATTTGAGTGTGTTCAACACGTGTCTCCCTGTTGTCCATATGAGCTTCTGAGGAAATGTAAACAAAATCAGCGGTGGGTGTATACTCTGGGCTTTCATTCAGTGCCAAGGTGTCATGGACATTGTCCATTCATCAAGTCCATGGGAGGGAGGTCGGTGCTCCTATGGGAGAGAGATGCTTGCAAAAAATATCTGCTGTTGGTGGTACAAAACTGAACAGTTACAGTAAAAGAGAAAGGTAACATTATATTTTTGGATGATAACGAGTCAAAGAAAGAGTGTTAAGAGGGAGCATTTAAAAGTCAAAGTCAACTTTATTGACATTTATTTTCTGTCCTGTCCTTAGCTTGTTCATGAACTAAATATCTTATTGTCAGCTTCTCATAGGTGTGAAAGAGGTCCTTTCCGGATCCCATCCCCGCTTCCTGTCATTCACTTCCTGTCATTCTCCACTTTCAATCAATAAAGGCATAAAATGGCCAAAAAAAAAATCCTTAAAAAGTATAAAGGAGGCCATTTTATGCTCTTTCATATGTGAAGTTGAAGTGTTAAGCAGGGGGAAATGTTCAATATTGCCACTTGAGCACCAATATCTCAGTGTGGCCCAACTACTGCATGGAATTCTGGGACACCAGTCTTGTACATTCTGTGTAAGAGTTGGAAATCAATATGGCAGTTATGCCCTCCACCCATTACTGTGCATTTAGTCTCCAAATGCACATAATCCACATCATATATCACTCGGTCCTTTGGATTTTTCCGAAGGTTATCACAGCCAATGAGTGTCAGCTTCTCCTGGATCCATAATTTAATAAATAAAGCAGTGAAGCAGGTAACTATTACCAGACATATTGTATCCAATGGGTTACCATGCATGCTTTATGAGGGACAATAGAACAAGATGCTGAAAGGGGGAAAAGAGCACTGAATTGATAGAGCACTTTGATAAACAGCTGAAAGTAATCGGAGGGGACCTGCCTCTGTGTTCTGCTGCAGAGCGTTGACAGACACTTGAGGATTGCTGTGCACTCCATTCCCAAAGACCGTCGCGCACAGATGGAGAGCAAAGTTATGTGAATTTGTCTCATAAAAATTCAAATCCAGAGTCAAACCGAGAGTCAAAACGAGAGGAGAAAGAGCAGGCATCAAAGAGGAGGAGGAGGAGGAGGAGGAGGAGGAGGGCTGAAACGTCCTCAGTGGTCCATCAGCCTTCATATGATCCAGTTCCGACTCCAAATGCCTGACCCTTCCTTTCATCCGCCCTGCCAGCGAATCTGTTGAGGAGAACTTCCAAAGCCAGTTCAGAGGATAAGTACACTTGACCGGCGTCCAAGCAGGTTTGTGTGTTTTATCAGAAAAGGGGAGCCATCCCTGCATGTGCAGTGCGGTCTGAACGCGCTGTGGCCCTATACTGAAACGCCTGCCAAGTATGAGGAAGAGGAAACTATAACCAAGAATAGAAGACAAGGTCTTATGAGCAACTGCTTTTGTGTATGTGTGTGTACTGTATGTGTGTGTGTGTGTGTGTGTGTGTGTCTGTGTGTTGGATTTCTTCAGGAGTTCTCAACACGCCCTCATCCACCTGTCCTTGTGTCCTGGCTGTGCATATCTAAAGCTATTCCAATCAGCTGGGACCAATCTGTCCTTGGCCTACTCAGAATGGGAAGGGAACCAGTTTTGCATACTCGCCTATGTGAGGCACGAGAGAACCTGTCAGACAATCATGGCTTATGAGAGGCTTTACACAAAGCAGGAGCCCTGCGTATAGATCGCCACCTCCTCCTGGGGTGCACCATACTGTATACTGTACTGTACATGCGCAACGTTTCAAACTAAAGCCAATATCAGGAATATGATGGAAGCGGTGGCGTTAGCTTAAGGTCTTCTGATGGCCCAAACACATTGAAAATGGCAGGGCAATTGCTCTGTCGCTAGTTTGGAGTTTGAACACGGTTTTAAACTGGAGTTTGACTTGGGAGTTGGAGTTTAAAGCTGTGTTAAACTCCAAAACTAGCGACAGAGCAATTGCCCCAAACAGTTTTGTTTGGTTCATGTTTGTATCGTTGTTTATGTTGTTGTTGTTGTTGTTGTTGTTGTTGTTCATGTCATGTTACACATTACTGGAATGACCCGTGGACATAAACAGACTCTACGACTGTAACTTCCCAAATCCTCAGCAGGCCATGACCTGTCAGTTTGCGTTTTGGACAGTATGTTAAATATCGCCTCCTTAAGCCTTTCCTTGAAGTTTGACAGTGCTCTTGTGAGATCAAGCTTTACATTGTCCAGATCCCCAACTATTGACTGGGACACAGCAAGGCTGACATCACTTGTCATTGCTGCATCCAGGACTGTTCCTTGCGGAGCTTCCAGGAAAGACATTAATCTGTTACACTATCACCGCGGCACATACTGTTGCTTTATGTTTCCTCATTGCATCATGTCCAAGTTATTGCATCGTCCAAAAATGTCTGTGCTGAAGCCAGAGGGTTCAACAGAAATGAACACTGCACACACAAAATATAATCATTTTCATTGTGCTGTGGTTTTTCTTTTCAATATTTTCAGGCTCTTGCTTTTCATCAGTTTTTTGTCCGGTTAATCGACACAGACCAGACATGTTGCACGTAAACCGTCCAAAGCATTCACCATGACAAATGTGAGATCCACCTGTCCTGTTTTCTATTTCAAATTGTGTGCGACCGCGTTTTGGTAACAAGCTAACACACATTCAAGTGTCATTGCTAATGTGCAACTGTCCATCAGGATTAAAAACGTTCACCCACTTAATGTCTTCAGTGTCAATCTCTCCCTTAAGAGAGTCACAGTTCACCCACTTAATGTCTTCAGTGTCAATCTCTCCCTTAAGAGAGTCACAGTAAAACATTCGCCTTCATTTGCGTTCAGTCATAAAACATGCTTGTGTGAGATGAATTGGGTGAAAGCTCTGAAATGATTGATCAATACCAGCCTTGCAATATGTACTGTAGGAATGAGCCTGGCACTCATATACAGTATGGTGCAGATCAAGTCAGCTCTTGACATGCTGTTTCTTTTAAAGCTACAACATACTGAACACACATGCTGAGGTCTATATATATGTGGAACACCCATAACCCACTTGTGCACAGGCTGCTGCGGCATCACCCAGGGACGGAGTTTTACAAGTCTTATTGAGCCAATAAATTCTACTTGGATTGCATTTTTTAAATGAAGACATTCACTGCTCATGACACCTTCAAGTATTGTCTTGGAGCACAAAAGGAGCACAAAAGGATGCACATTCACATTCTGAATTAAATCAAGAACAGTCCAACTTTTTTTTTTTTTGCAGGTCCAAACTATTTGGTTGAACGGAATAGCATAAAACAATGAAGTCTCAACATGGATTTATTCGTTGTGCAATTGTTTTCCTTTCACATCCTGTCTGATTGTTCTGCTTTATTTATTTTGATTTATTTAGTTTTTGTGTTAATTCCTTCAACATGTGTACATAATAAACTGTTGGCAGCCTGTCACATCTCCTTCTCCTCTTCGTTACAGGGACACATTCTCTAAAACAGTTGAATAATACTGCTCGTGTCTGTTGAAAGAGAAACAAGAAACATCTGTGTATATGATTAATTAATTAACTGAAATCAGCTTACTCTCTGATGACTTGTGAATATTTACTCTGTCATCCAATAAATCAAAAAGAAAAAAAATCAGGAAATACTTAATATCAGAAACAACTATTTTATTTATTATTGTGTGAAAACCAGTCACAGACTGCCTTAAAACATACTGGGATTACTGTTATGATAGCATTTGTTTTCACAGGTGCTTAAACTAAGTCCCCTTAGCTGTTCAGTGCAACTGTCTGGCTGTCTGTATGTTGTCACTGTACTCCATTAACTAACAAAGTGGATATTACTGTAGGTGTGAAATAAAGATCTTTAATGACTTGACAAAATAGTGCTCCACGGTGTTCTGGCCCCATCATCATCATCATCATCATCATCATCATCATCATTATTATTTCATAATACGGAGCACTATTTTGTCAAGTTATTAGATCTGTTGAAAACAGGTCTGGAGAGATCTTTGGGGAAATGGGCCAGATCTGCCTGCTGTCCAGTCAGCACACCAAGAGTTGCTTCTGATTATTCAACCACAGCGCTATTCTGCTCTTCAAGAACAAGATCATAGAAGGGTTGCCTAAAAAGGGTGTTGAATAATCACCATCATCCTCATCATCCTCATCATCACCTTCTTCCTCTTCATTGTGATCCTCTGCTATAGTGATAGTGCCTCTATTCTTACTCAATACTCTTTTTTCTGCCACCCTACTGATGGGCTCTATTTCTGCTGACACAGCGACGAGCAGTTCAGGCCCATTTTCCAAGACTGATGACATTGGCTCGAGAGGGACAAGTCAGCTCACGTAATGTTTGTGCTTTTCTAACGACACTTTTCCCGTCTCCCACCAGGGGAAATGGATGGAGTCAAATGAGGCTCTCAACCAAAAATCTCCAAGTCTCCAAAATTCAGCCTTCTAACAATGTTGAAATGTCCTGTGCCGAAATCAAAACTATATAAACATTGCCACCACAAAACCACTGGCATTTCTCACTTCTATAAAAGAACTTGTCAGGTACAGTTACAGACTTGCTATGAATAATTCATTATTAACATGAAACCGTACTTTTAAGTGATTTCATTTTTGTCTTGTGGAGCAAGTCTGCCAAGCGTTAGTAGGACATAGTGCAGGTTTACTCATTCAAGACCTCACAGCTCATCCTCTCCAAGACAGCCGGCTTTTATTCGTTTGCTGATGAGTGAAAGACATTACCAGCTCAAATATAAAAATGACCAAAAAAGATAATGTTGACTAATAAAGACACAAAGGTTGTGAACAATACAGTCGTACAGTGCATGTGTGCAAGCACATGTACAAACACACACACACACACACACACGGACGCACACACAAACACACACGCACGCACGCGCACACACACATACACAGACACACACACACACACACACACACACACACACACAATGGCATAACACATACATGAATTTAATTTATGGTCAATGATTTAAACCTTTGGATTGTTTTGCGTACAATATATACAACTTTTTTCAAAATACATTTGAGATCACTTTAGTTCAGTATTAGGCATGTTATTAAATTAACATTGGACCCTAGAGAGAAGCACGAGGACTCTTCCAGAGGAAAAACTCCTCCAGCAGAAAAACAAAGTTTACATGTTGCAGTGAATGATGTTGTATAATGTTCTCATGAAGTTTTAGTGAGACCTAAAGCCTTTCCCAGGTGTGCAATGTAATTGGTAAAGGAATGTCTATGTCTCACTTTCTGCCAGGTATCAAAAGATATCACACACACACACACACACACACACACACACACACACGCATGCGCGCGCGCACACACACACACACACACACACACACACACACACACACACACACACACACACACACACACACACACACACACACACACACATCAATGCATGAATGAATGCCCCAGAAGGAGTCAAGAAGAAACCGGACAACTAAGTCATGGCCGTTCAAAAGTCTGCAGCCAAAAACATCATACAGTGCAATTACAAACAGAGGGCTGAATGCATTTTAGGTAGATAACATCATAGGAACAGTGCTGACGGTTGCAGAAGACACAGGCATTTTAGGTAGATCACATCATAGAAGAGTGCTGATGGTCAATACACAGATACACCCTCCCCCACCCCACTCCCCCCCCACCACTACCACTACCACTACCACACACACACACACACACACACACACACACACACACACACACACACACGCCTCCCGTAGAGAAACTGGCCATTGTTTGACCAGAGCAGAGGATACTGTTTGTTCAGAACATCTTTGGTCGAGGACAAGCTCTTGGAGATGAGCACGGCGCACCAGACACATGTGTGAACTGTCTCCCTTTGGAGGAGCGCTCGCCTATTCCTCTCACGAAGAAAGAGCTGTCTGCCAGGTCCCGCCACACAATGTGGTGTGTGCTATGGATGTTGTACGAGAGCAGACACTCACACTCGCAGACACACACAGTTTTCTGACATATTCTGCCAAACTATTTAGATTGCAACTCATTTTCTTAGGCTATATGGATTTCAGGTTTCAGTCTTCAGTGGCTTAACTCTCACATTTTAGATTCAGTTTAGCTTGTCAGTCTTGACGTGCTGTCGAGCGAGCCAGCCAAAGCTCAGGGGTGTGACTGTGGTCTGCTTCTGGTTTAATTGAACAGGACAGTTTTAAAGGACGCAAGGGACTTCGACAACATGAAGAGGGACCGATCATTGTAGGGATAGAATGAACATATTCTGCTCACTTGGAAAGCAGACATGTTCCAGAGGGAACACAAATGGCCTCACTTTCGGTGTGAGTGACCCCAAAAGACATCAAATCAACAACTTGGATTCTAGACTCGAAAGTCATGTGGCCGCCTTTCTTAAGAATAAGAAATAGAATGCTATAAGGCCCACTATAAATGTAAAAAACGTACCATTATGTAGGCCTAGGCCTATCAGTATTATTCACACAGGTGAATGTGTCTGAAGATGACCAAGAGCTGTCAGTTCATGTTCCCAGCTCAACTCCAAGACAGTAGGTGGCAGTAATGAGTGTTACCGAAGCAGCTATTTACTTCCCCGAAGGATCTGATGCTGACAACAACCCCTGGCCGAATTTGTAATGCATTAGGTGGAAGTTCACTGACAGTTCTTGAATGCCACTTAATTTCATACATTTTGGACCAATTCACATTTGTAGGTAAGGACTGAGATATTCACGGGCATTATCGTGTTTCTTCTCGAGGAAGATTATTTACATGGCTGGGTCTCTTTGCTGGCTAATAACACTGGCTAGCAAAGAATTGATGAACCAGGGAAGGAATGAATGAATGGTGTCCAACCTGTGCGAATGCTTGGAGCTAAAGTGGTATTTTTGAGCTTGTCAATGTTTTGAGAGAGGCTTATGAGAGCTCTTTGACAAAGGCACACGAGTGTGTATGGTATGCATGTAACGATAACGTTGTTGTTAAGTGTGAAACTGAACAGGAAATAAACAAGAGCGTAATAGGCTAACATTACTGTGTTTATGATGTTAACGTCTGTATTTTTGCGTTTTTATTTATTGTAATGTCATCATGTTCACAGTTCTGTTTTATACAGTAAGTGCATCAGTAGCCTAATATTGAGTAACCCTGTCAGTTGACAGCTGCCCCAGATATCTCGCTGGACTATGAGCAGGGACTGCCAACAGTGATTTGGGGACAATGTCACCCTTGTCCTTTAGCCGTGGAGATAAGATATATCAGGTCGAGCTTCACTCAGCAGCTTTCAGGAATTTCCAAACAAAATGGATCATGCATAAGTTTGTAGTTGAGAAATATCGACAATTAACAGTGCATGTGTGCTTTAGGACTTCTTGGTTAAAGCTGAAGAACTTGAGTAATGTCCAGTTTTTAAAAGTAGGTTACTTTAAATCTGACTATTGTATTCCTCTCATATGCTGGTAAATAATCTTCCCTAAATGTTCTCCTCACACTAAAGATCCATTTCAGCATTGGCTGCTCTTGTCTGAGGATGCCCTCCCCTCATATAGTGTGGTAGGTGGTGAGGCTGATGGGAAAGTAGGCAGGGCTATTGTGTTTTGAGCCGTGACACTGCTCATTCCTGCATGGTGGGATCGGCCCTGGCTGACCTCCTGCGGGAGCAGACGGAGAAAGAGGTTCCACATTCTTCAAGGCTTCAGATGCCTTTCTCAGCAGGTGTGAACCATTGTGAGAGTGTATTAAAACACCAGGTCCCTGTTCTTCTTGGTGTCCTGTGAAAACGTTACCCCAAGTAACACAACCCAGCAGGCAAATACTTAACAAAAGAACAAGTGTGCAGCGCTCGCTCTCTCTCTCTTTCTCTCTCTCTCTCTCTCTCTCTCTTTCTCTCTCTCTCTCTCTCTCTCCCGCTCTCTCTCTCTCTCTTTTTTTTGTTGCAGCATCAGCCGGTTGCATTAATTATGGGAAAACCCTGTACAAACAAATGACTCTTAAATGACTTGTGAAGTAACTCACAGGCTGTCATCATGCACTGTATGGTCATCATCAGCATGAACTTGGAGTCCGTTAGCCTTGTTGATTGACTGGGGTGATTTTATTTCTCATCTAGTTCCTTTCTACTTTTTGTTTTATAATGAAAACTTTTTGCAAAGTAACTTAATTAAGGGCATTCATTATTAATCATTCTTTGTCCACACCAGGGACTGAGTTGTTGGCACTGGGCCAACAAACTCATATTAGATCTGTAAACGGATATTATATCTGTAAATTATATTCGATCTGTCAGTCATATTAGATCTGCCAATCATATTAGATAAAAGCGTCCACTAAATGAGGTGGAGCAGGGTTAGTGTCACTGTAGGATGATCAGTCTGCCTGGGTATGACCGTCAAAATTACCGCTGTGAGTTTGTGTTGCTTTGGAAGAAAGTATAGCTTATTTTCACCTGAAGCATTATTGTACTTCACCTTACTTTAATTCTGCTTCTTTATGTAGCCTAGCCGGAGATGGGGACTGCTGAGGAGGACATGGATAAGCCAGCTGTGGAGCACATCTACTGCTGCGGAGCCGTCACCGAGGTGCTGAAGTTCGGAGCCGGAGACCTGCGGCGTGGTGGTCCCAGGCTGCTCTTCCTGGTCATTCCAGGTAGGATTAGAATGATGGTGCAGGCTGCTCTTCCTGGTCATTCCAGGTAGGATTAGAATGATGGTGCAGGCTGCTCTTCCTGGTCATTCCAGGTAGGATTAGAATGGTGGTGCAGGCTGCTCTTCCTGGTCATTCCAGGTAGGATTAGAATGATGGTGTCCGTCACGGCTATTATCCTGACTGGAGCCAGAGACGGTTTATAAAGCGAGACGATTCATATGAGGGTAAATTCTGGTTTCATTGTGACGCAACTGCCACTCCCATTTAGGAGGCAAACGGAGGTATTTATATGGAAGAAATAATTCTACACCTTTCTAAACCGATTATTTCGTCACTGAACACGCCCCTTTAGGAGGCAGGAAGTGCTGCTATTTTGTTCCATTGAAAAACCCCTTTATGATTCATCTTAGTAACTATACGATCTTTGCTAGAGCTAAGGGGTCCACACACAACTACATGGACAGGACCACACCAATAGGCGCCAGTACCATACTGTACATCAATTCAATTCAATTCAATTCAATTCAATTCAATTTTTATTTATAGAGCGCCAAAACATTACACATGTCTCAAGGCGCTTCACAGAGCGTCAAACCTTCAAAGAGAGCCCATGAGCAACAGGGGCAAGGAAAAACTCCCTAGAATTGGAGATATACAGTGGGTATAGTAAGTATTCACACCCATGCTAAAGTTGACTAAAAAGAGGAATATAAAATCATCTTTTGAGAATTGATTGTAATGCCTTAATTCAAAAAATGAGAAAAAATCAAACCGCTAAGGACACTCATTTTCTTTGTGATTGAAGAATGTATCGTAAATAGATAAATGTTCTTCCTTAAATACAGGTTGCATAAGTATTCAACCACTATGTTAAATTCCCATAGGAGCAGGAGGATTTTTTATATGTTTTTATTTTTAAAGGCCAGCTATTTCATGGATCCAGGATATTATGCATCCTGATAAAGTTCCCTTGGCCTTTGGAATTAAAATAGCCCCACATCATCACATACCCTTCACCATAGATAGAGATTGGCATGGTGCTTTTTCCAGTTAGCCTATTAGCCTGTTTGATTTGCATTGAGCTCAATGAGCATCAAACAGGCTAATTGGCTAACTGTAAAAAGCACCATGCCAATCTCTAGCTATGGTGAAGGGTATGTGATGATGTGGGGCTATTTTAATTCCAAAGGCCAAGGGAACTTTATCAGGATGCATAATATCCTGGATCCATGAAATAGCTGGCCTTTAAAAATAAAAACATATTAAAAATCCTCCTGCTCCTATGGGAATTTAACATAGGGGTTGAATACTTATGCAACCTGTATTTAAGGAAGAACATTTATCTATTTACGATACATTCTTCAATCACAAAGAAAATTAGTGTCCTTAGCGGTTTGGTTTTTACTCATTTTTTGAATTAAGGCATTACAATCAATTCTCAAAAGATGATTTTATATTCCTCTTTTTAGTCAACTTTAGCATGGGTGTGAATACTTACTATACCCACTGTATATAGGAAGAAACCTCAGACAGATCCACGACTCAAGGGCCCAACCCATCTGCCTAGGGTCAGTTAAGTAGAGTAAAGTCATCAGTTTGGATGAGATGTCCAGGGAGATGTTCATCTAGTGTGTTTTTAGTGTGCAGAGTTATCTAGTGTGCTTGTCCCAATGTTGCTTGGCAACCACTCAAATAGAGGAAATATATTTCTTGGCGGAAGAATGGTTATCTATTAATAAATTGTTACATTTCTCGTTGTGGTGCCTTTGTTT